>NC_012872.2:44784398-44858728 GCF_000003195.3 Sorghum bicolor
TACAACTCTAACCTATGCCGTCCTATAGATTAGAAGCACTCACAACACTTGTGAACCAGAACATACATAATTAGTAATTGCATAATGAATTAGAAGTAGATTACCAGAGTCATCCCATGAGCAAGCTTGATTAGAGCTTGATCATGACGAAGTACAACCAGAGGAAGAACCGACACGCCGGCCTCTCCTCTAATCCTCCTTCGCTCTCCATCTTGCTACTATCTAGATCTACTCTAGTTTAGAGAAGAGAGGAGAGCTCTCATCTCTAAACCCTAGCTTTTGCTCTGTCTATGAATAATGAATAATGATCAAGGGGTGCCTCCTCCAGGGGCCAGGGGGTCTGGTTATATAGTCTTTTCAGATGAATCTGGGCCGTCGGATCAAACCGACATTGATCGTGTGGTTTTCCTTGAAGTATTAGGTCGGTGGAGCATGATCCGTGAAGTTCAAGCTTATTGGTTACTGTAGCTGGGCGGGCACCCAAGGGACTTGGGCGGGCGCCCTGCCCCCGGGCCCGATCGGCCTCCCGTTCGTTCCCGTGGCTTCTGGAGTCTTCTAGATGGTAGAAAATTGCGCGGCACGTTAATATCTCTATGCAAACCCGACGTGTGGGCCTTTCTTTCATATTTTCTGATAACCCCCTGCAGAAATAGACAAACACCAAAACTCATGGAATTCTATCAGATAAAACCCTAAGTCTAGATGTTGATTTCATTTGGATCCTTTTCTTTGTTTATTTGATAATTAAATTTGATACTTAAGGACCATCAACAAACTCCCCCAAGCTTACCTCTTGCTCGTCCCTGAGCAAGGATAGACTCAGCAATGGATCAGAAGTTGTTGCAATATCTTAAAAATTTGATGGTACACATGCTTTTAAATAAGATCTCATCTCTGAGTTAGAGTAAACTGTCAAGAACTAAAACTTACTTACTTTACCTTTCACCATGGGACTTGTAACCGTCACTTCTGTCTTGAGTAGTTAAAAGATAGAACAGTCTAGCCAAGTGCCATGTCTCTTATTCTTGATCAGCTATAGCTTTGGAGTTTTTGCAGATTTTCAAATAAAACTCAGAGATTCCTTGTATGACTCTCTAAATCTCTCTTTTGTGGTATTTCTGGATCCTTACCAAGGCAGTGATGGTATATGCCTTCTCTCAAGATATGTGGTATTTGTGGTATAAGGCATAGTGACATTGCCTTCTCTCTCACCCTACTCTAATAAGGCTTTAATATGTGGAGCTCATAGGTGGGATATAAAGTATACATACTTACAAGACATTTATTGTATAGTCAAACCATGGATCCAAAGAAACAAATCAATAAGCCAAATCAAGATGTGCATGTGTGGCGAATGAATGGTGTATGGTGATGATGGTGATAACAATGGTGAAAGTCTAATTCTACTTTTGTTCTTTTGAGGGGATACATACCTTCCTTGCTTTTTGAAACTTTATGAGGAGAATGAGATGCTCTATCTTTCATTTTTTTTCTTTCCTCTTAGGTGGGTAGCTTGTACCTCTAATTCTACTGTCGGACACTTGTCCATTTTTACCTCTCGTCTCACTTTTTCGAGGTTCCGGGCACTTGCCCCTTTTTATTTCCTCGTTTATTATTATTATTTATTTATTTTCTTTTCTTCTATTTTCTTCTTTTTTTCAGAGAACTCATCTCTTGAGATAAAATAGGAAGTGGTAATAGCAAGATAACTTGAGCATTTATTTCACAAGGGAAAACAGAAATATTTTTGGCTATTCTCTCCCGAATTAGGAGTAGAATATTTTTGGATGGTTCTGGAGATGGATATGGATGGATATATGTAGATGGTACTTCCGGAGTAGAAGTAGCATATATGAGTGAACGTGCAAGTGAATCTTGATTTAACCACATGACAAGCTCCTAAGGGTCTACACAGCTTGACCACACTCAATGCTCATAAGCAGTAAGTAGTAAATGTGTGGCTCAAAGTCTAGCAAGCATGTATATATGGCTGTGGTAGGAATTTAAACTCTCATCATACAGGAACTCATCATGCAATATTTTAAAGATTTTTCAAAGATAAAATTCTCCAGAATTCTAGCATCTCTAGGAACAGATAAACAGCAGCTCAACCTTCCCATATCATATCCGTTAACAACTTAGATTTCAGATCAAGTTTTCATCCCACAAGTTTAGATCTAGAGCAAGCTTTAGATTATAACAGTTATGTCTAAACTTGAGAGAGAACTTCAAATTTGCAAATTAGGCAGAGCAACTATTCATCATATCCATGCTAGAGTTTTATTATTAAGATTCAGATTAGCATAGCCACTTTATTTATTTATTAAACACACTAAGCAAAAGATATATATATAAGCACAAAATCTTTATTTGGTTATTCATAGTTTATGTATTTTAATATTCTAACATAATATAAGTATAAAGATAGGTAGAAATACTTAGCGAGATAAATGGGGGTGCTCTCCCCCAAGCTGAATTTTGACGTAATTTCTCTTGATGTAGCTAGGAGGTGGCAGAGGTGTATTTGAAAGTCAGCAGCATTCTGACAGCGATTAGAATGTCCTCCGTCTCCTAGTCTTCTTGATTCTTAAATTCTGTGGAGCTCAAATAGACAACAAAGCTTGTGGAACTAATTAAGTGTTAGCATAAATATCTAGCCTTCATCATGTTGAGCTTCCCCAATAAATATTACTCCCTGTTTTTATATTTTTATTTTATAAAGCAGAAAAGAAATATTTATTTTATTTTTATGCCACCACAGTGAAGGTACTTATGGGTTTTATGCCACTCGTATGCTCACATGGGGCTCAGTATTTTTTAACATTTTTATTTTCTTTTCAAGATAGCATGATTAACTAATAATCTATTTAAGGAAAGTAAATAATTAAAGGGAAAAGGGAATACAGAAAGGATAAATATGGATAACTACCGATCTTACCTTTCGGCGAGGGTTCAATGTCTTAAGTCTTCTTAACAAGACTTCTCACCGTGTTCATTCTTTAGGTGCGTCATTTGATTCAGGTGCGGACCTTGACGTCTGCACCTCTTCGTTTGCCCAGCAATTCGAAGTGCGGCGTTGGCAGTATCCTGCTCAGTGTGTTTGTGCTCGTAGATCCAGGTCCTTCACTTAGTAGAGTCTGAGAGTTATAAAACTCCTTCATGTTTTGCTCGAAGTGTACCTGCTCATAGAGACAAGGCAGAGATCAAGTGCATGGGTCCTGTTGGTGGAAAACACCAACAGAACCTAAAGTGTATTTGTTCTTCTCTAACCCTAAGCATAGTGAGCAAGACAAAGTTGATGGATGAAAAGTTCATGAGTGTAGCACTTATAACATTTGTCAGATCAGATCGCTTCAACCTTATGGAAAGATAATCTATCTATGTATGTGTCTTTTTCTTTATATCTCTCAAAGATTGAATGTGTAACAGTTTAGCTCATATGATTAGGAGTGTGGGATCATGGAGGTAGTACTAGGAATAAAGATTAAAGGACTAAACATGCTGAATCAGTTGGGTTGGTTAATCTAGAGTTGTAAATCATACATGTTTGTCTCTTTTATTTATATGAACGCCAGAACCAAGGAGAAGCTTATAAAAGTGATAGTCAAGTACCTTAAGATGTTACCTTGCTTGAAGGGTGATGGTACAGTATCACCTTGTGGAAGCTTTCCTTTCTTAGTGGTTGTGCATCGTGTTTGTGGCACCCTCCATGGATCATCTCTCTATGATGAATGAGCTATGTCCTTCTTGTGCAAATTGTTAAACTTCATGTGTCACTCTCTTCGACTCTAATGTGAGTTTATCTCAGGACTTCCCAAATCGATATTGAAAGTTTTTCTGCAGGGGTTAGTCTGACAAAAATATACCAATGTCTACACAAGCAGTTTTTAGTTTAATAACCGAACTAGACTCCATGTCTAATCAGATTAAGGAAGGTTGTTTAACCTAAGCACCATGCTTAATTTAAAAGCCAATAGAAGTATGTGCAGTACTTCCAAACTAACACTTACTAGTAAATAGACAAAGGTAACATGACAGCATTTATAGAGATCTACTCATGTGGAGATGAAGTAGTGTTATTAGTATTTAACAAATTGAGCATGTCTTCAAGGTAGGGACAACCAACATAGCAACGTGGCAAAGGATGTTTTTATGTAAAGTACTCCCCCAAGCTTGAATTTTGCAGAATTCAAGTTTGGATGAATTTAATTCAGTGTTGCATGATGATTGGTTGGACATACCTTGTGCTTGTCATTCATCTGATCTTCTTGCTCCAATCCTGGAAAGTTTAGTGACAAAAATACCCGAAGGAATATTTTTACAATTATCCTTATATGCTCAATACACAAGGTAATGTTGCAAATAATTAAAAACTCATGTTATGATCTGATCAGTGCTTATTTTAAGACACCAAGCTTGTCCTTGGGAAACCATCAATTTATGTTGGCAAAATCTGCAATATTTATTATAGACATATGCATCGACAACTGCCCTTTTAAAGTTTTTATAAATAGAAAGGAAAAGGGGGTTGGAGATCTCAAATGTGGTGATGTTGGAGAGACCAATAGATTGGGAAGATGTTGCATATGAGCATGGAGTAAACGAAATGGCTATGAAATAAATTACATGCTCATTAATGTTATCTTCGTCTCCAATCTGAATGTTCAGAGTTTCTCTTGGATTGGTCTCACTTATGTCCTTTTCTATAGTTGGATGAATGCCATCTTCAAAGGGAGTCAAGAACTCACCATTTGAAATTGAACCAAAGTCAGAATTCATTAAGGCTTCTTCCTTATCCATCCATTCTACACATTCTAGCCATTTAGAACTTGTGATCAGGAAAGGGGAGGTGTTAGAATTTTCAATATGGCTTAGCTCTCCTTTACTTGATGTGTCATCCTCGACTTCTTCATAACAGGAACCAGGACATTCTCTAAGAGAACCATTATTGCGAGGATTTGAATTATCCCTGCTTGAAGGTCTCTTATGGAACCAGAAGTCTAAACCATCAGCATCTGAAAGATTTAAGGTCGGAATTCCTTCCTCCCTTGGAGAATTTTGGGGTATTGATGGTTTAGGATCGATAGCTAAAGTTTGGAATTGAAGTGGTTGTGATCTGGCTATCGAAACTTCTTCTTCTTGTCTAGGAACTGGTTCTGTCTCTTTCTCAGGGATATAAAAGCTAGGAGACTTTCCACTTAATAAATCAATCAAATTCCAAGCTTCACTAGCAGGTAGGTGATAGAAGGATCCTCTAGAGGCTGTATTCAAGGTTTGCTTATTTTCCCTACTAAGGTCCTCAAATAAGTGAACTAGAAGAACTTCTTCTAGAATAGAAAGCTTTGGGCCAGTGAGAGTAAGGTTAATAAAGCGGTCCCATGATTTGCCAAGAGATTCTTCTTCCAGTTGTCTAAAAGAAATAATCTCACGCCGAAGTTCCGCCACTTTAGAGATTGGAAAATATTTTAAAAGAAAACTATTATGTAACTCCTTCCAATCTCCATGAACACTCCCAACTTTGAGTTTGTACCAATGTCTAGCTTTTCCCGTTAAAGAGAACGGAAAGAGCTTCCATTTAAGGGTCTCATCGGACATGACTTCTATGCGAAGGAGGTCACAGACTCTATAAAACTCTCTTAGGTGTGTGTATGGGTTTTCCTCACCTTCTCCTGAGAAAGGTTGTTTTTGAACAAATTCTATGTATTCGGGGTCTATCTCAAAACTAGATGCTATGATAGGCTTTGAAGATTTTGGTGGTTCGAGATGTGTGCCCGTAGGTCTATGAAATTCATAGATAGACATGTTTGAATTCATAATAGACCAGAGATCAAGGATTAGATAAGAAGAAAGAATAGCAGAGATAAGGCAAAGGATAAAAGGAAAAATATTTATTTTTTTATTATTTTTTAGAAAATGATTAATCTAGTTCGTAGTCAACTCAGCAACCGTTTCCCCGGCAACGGCGCCAAAAATGCTTGTTGACACTTGCTAACACCACTTGAATACTAGGTTGTCATCCCCAGCATGGCACTAGAGTGTACTATGGTATTTATACGCACACAGATAATCCGCAAGCGCACGGATACCGTTGAAGCTTTTACCCGGTTAAAGATTTTATCGTATCCACAGGGAAACGGAAGAACCAACTACGCTCTAACTTAACCAAGATAGATAGATATGTGTAAATAGGAAAGATGGTAGAATTGAATAAGAACAATATTAAAGGTAAGATAACAATGGGTGATAATATGGGAATAGAGAGTACAGCAATCTAGTATATGGGTGATGGTAGCAGAATAGAGAGGATAACTATGGTTTCTCTACTTCAAAGGGGTATGTCTATGTCTGGGACGAACCACGTGACAAGATTACACCACAAAGGAAGCTTATCCATAGGCCGATAAACCCTACCCGTCCTGCTAACGAGAGGTGGACTACAGAGGACCAACGTAACTGTCCCCTACGCGGCCTACCACACGATCCAGCTAGACAGGGGATATCCACAAGTAATCTAGATCTAAGCACCTCGCTTACACCTATACTACAACTCTAACCTATAGCGTCCTATAGATTAGAAGTACTCAAAAGAGTTGTGAACCAGAACATACATAATTAGTAATTGCATAATGAATTAGAAGTAGATTACCAGAGTCATCCCATGAGCAAGCTTGATTAGAGCTTGATCATGACGAAGTACAACCAGAGGAAGAACCGACAGGCCGGCCTCTCCTCTAATCCTGCTTCGCTCTCCATCTTGCTACTATCTAGATCTACTCTAGTTTAGAGAAGAGAGGAGAGCTCTCATCTCTAAACCCTAGCTTTTGCTCTGTCTATGAATAATGAATAATGATCAAGGGGTGCCTCCTCCAGGGGCCAGGGGGTCTGGTTATATAGTCTTTTCAGATGAATCTGGGCCGTCGGATCAAATCGTCATTGATCGTGTGGTTTTCCTTGAAGTATTAGGTCGGTGGAGCATGATCCGCGAAGTTGAAGCTGATTGGTTACTGTACGTGGGCGGGCACCCAAGGGACTTGGGCGGGCGCCCTGTCCCCGGGCCCGATCAGCCTCCCGTTCGTTCTCGTGACTTCTGGAGTCCTCTAGATGGTAGAAAATTGCGCGGCACGTTAATATCTCTGTGTAAACCCGACGTGTGGGCCTTTCTTTCATATTTTCTGATAACCCCCTGCAGAAATAGACAAACACCAAAACTCATGGAATTCTATCAGATAAAACCCTAAGTCTAGATGTTGATTTCATTTGGATCCTTTTCTTTGTTTATATGATAATTAAATTTGATACTTAAGGACCATCAACACTGCTCTAGAGATTTCTGGGCCCCAAACTAGCGCCCTGGTGTCTAGGTCCACGCTTCCCCCATGACCATAGAACCAATGCTTGGAGCGTTCGCTCCAATTCTTTGCTATTGTCTCGGGTGTGACCCCCTAGCAAGCATCTTCTGTTCCATTTGGTCCCACTTAGGAACAACACTCTTATAACCACCTGATCCCATATGATGGTGGTATGTCTTTTTACTTGCATTCTCTTTGTTTCTGATCTGCACGAAGTCATCCCAGAAGGCCCTCAGCTTTACATATTGCTTGAGGTTGAAATTTGGAGTCTCGTTTTTCTTGACAAATTTATTGTACAAAGACTTCTTTCAATTCTGGAACAGTACCGCCATCTTCTTTATAGTCCAGTCATAAATTCGCACCTTCAACTCTTCATCGTTGGTGTCGAAGGAGAAAACGTATGTGATGGCTTTCCAAACTAACTCCTTGTCACGATGAGAGACAAAACTGATTTCAGGAGCACCTCGCTTCTCTCTCCATTCACGAGCACTGATCGGTATTTGATCTCTCACAAGGTATCCACAGTGACTAACATATTTATTTTCATGTTCACCAAGTGGTCTGCCTGTAGCTATCTCAACCTCGGAGATTTCATAGCGGCCCTCCAACGGCTTCTTTGGCCCTCGTGGAGGTACGCTTCTCCTTGTAGAGGTCGATCCAGAAGGCTACACGTAGATATAGATACAAAAATACTAAATTAATAACTAAGTAAGTCTAAAACCTAATGTAAGAGATGCATTATGTATGTTTACATTTACATACCTCGCCGGTATTTCCTTCTTGTTGCATGACAAGTTGTTGCTCAGGCGCATTGCCCTCTTGTTGCTCAGGGGCATTGCCCTCTTGTTGCTCAGTCGGATTGTCTTGTATGATCTCGTTGTAATCAATAAAGTACTGACTACCGTCGTCGATCATATTTTGAATGACATCTTCCATATATTTAGGATCATCGTGAGGACGGTCGGCCATTTTGCAACCATATATACATATATATAAGAATGAAAGTGTTGGAGTGCTCCAAAAAATAATAGTAGAATCTTTTAAGCCAAATAATAGACTAGAATAATTTACTAAAAAATAATACTAGAATAATAGTACAAACAACAATATATACAAAACACCAGAAAATAAATTAAAATATATATTAGAGACTTATATACTACTTGTACTACTACAAATGAAAGTGCTGCAGTGCTCCAAAAAATAATACTAAAATAATACAAGAATAATATACTAGAAAAATAATACTACAAAATAATACAAGAATAATATACAACAAATATATACTAAAAAATACTACTACAAATAATATACTAAAAAATAATACTACAAAATAATACAACAATAATATTAATATACTACAAATATATACTAGCATAATATAATTTATAACAGGTCAAAACACTACTAGAATAATATACTAAAAAATAATACTAAAAAAATAACACTAAAAAATAATAGGAGAATAATAGTAAAAAAACAATAATATACACAAAACAATACAATTCATAATATACTAGAATAATATACTAAAAAGTCTTTTAAGCCAATTAATATACTAGAATAATATATTAAAAAAATAGTACTAAAAAATAATACTAAAATAATAGTACAAACAATAATATATACAAAACATTAGAAATTAAAATATATATTACAGACTATATGAATACTAAAATAATATACTAAAAAATAATACTAGAATAATATACTAAAAAGTAATTGTCGACGAAAGCTAGTCGGCAGTCTACCTTGGGGTATACCCACGGTAGTAGTTTATTGGTAGACGGTGCGCAAACTACGAACTCGATGGTGACGCAAGACACGGACAAACTTTTTATCCAGGTTCGGCCGCCGTGTGGGCGTAATTCCTACGTCCTGCGTCTGATTGTATTGGATTAAGAATAATGTGTCTTAGGGGGGTCCCTTACCCCTCCTTATATATTCCGGAGGGCAGGGTTACACATCTGGAAACTAATCCTAGTCGGTTACTATTGCCATAGATAGTTCGACATCAATTCCTATTCTAACCAACTAGAATCCTGCTTGATCTCCACGTCTTGTTTCCTTGCGCGAAACTCCGAGCTGTCGGATCAAGCCTCGAACTTGTCTCGTAATGGGCCAAGCCTCCTGGCCCAAGTCTAGCCGTAAGGGTATAGGGGTTTACACCCCCACAGCTAGTCCTCGAGCACCATGTATTGTGAAGTAACACGCCGTCTTGAGCTTCTTCGACCAGTGAAACTTGACGTCTTCAATAAGCAGGAAAGTTGCCTAAACAGTCGCAATGGCATTTTGACCAACTTCAAAGATAGTTGACCAACATTGGCGTCGAAAGAGCCGGTTGTTCGAAGAATGCATGGTGCTTTTAAGAAAAAATATCTATTTTCTTGGTGAAGTGTGCCCACTTTTTTCAAAAAGTATGTCTTTAACAAAAAAGGCAAGCAAGTTCACCGCAAGGTGAGGTGTGCCCACTTAGTCCCCGAGCATGGTAGCAGGTGTCGTAGGCACATGGTGCCAGGGTCAAAAGAAAAGTCCTCAAAGAAATTCTGAAACTGAGATGCATCGCCAGATGCATCGTACTGATGTAGTCTCCGAGCTTGCTGGAAGGCGAAGTATGAGCCTTGTAGCAAGGTCTAAAAAATTCAAGTTATCCAGTCCCCGAGCATCTCATGCTCATTTGCCATCGGATAGACTTACCAACCAGTCCCCGAGCGTGTAGTGCTTGGTGGTTGGTGCAGTACCCAGATTTCCAAACTGGCAGACTGGTCGACCAGTCCCCAAGCATACAGTGCTCGGTGGTCGGTGCAGTCCCCAGATCTCCAAACTGGCAGACTGGACGACCAGTCCCCGAGCATACTGTGCTCGGTGGTCGGTGTAGTTCCCAGGAATGTTGATCCTCCACCAGTTTTTGTCTATTATTTTGAAAAACATCTCATCACATAAATGAGTGATGTGACGAGACCTCCTGACGCATTATCAGATGGTTGCATGAAAAGGTGCGCCCGGTAACTGCGCAGCCGCTCTTTGCGTGATTCAAGAAAAGGAAACCATTAATTATGCAAAAAGGCCGCCATATTAACTGCTAGTAATTGTTGGAAGCCGAAACGCCGCGTCCGCCGCTGGGCCCGCCCACTTCCCAAGAATGCGGAAAGTGGGAGGGGTGGAGTTGTTACTTATAAAAGCTTGATGGTGCCCCCGTATCGCTTACCCTGCCATTGCCTTCAAGCTTTCCATTCTTGCCTTCTGCAACCACCATCAATCCGCCAACCTCGCAGTCATTCCCACAGCGTTAATGGCGAAAAGCGACTCCAAGAAGAGGGCCGAGCTGATGGCTAAGGAATGGAAGAAGTCCCGGAGCAGCGTAGGTCCCTGAACGACCTCGTCGGCATGGGGCTACTACACAGCCAAGAGCTCGACGGCTGGAGGGCGCCGGAGGGGGAGAGCTACGCCGACCCCCGTGCCGGTGAGATAGTGGTTTTCGAAGATTTTTTCAAGAGGGGTTTCGGGGTTCCTGTCCATCCTTTTATCCAGGGACTTCTTCTTTATTATGAGATCGGGATCTGCAATCTGCACCCAAATTCAATTCTTCTTATTTTAACTTTTATCCACCTGTGCGAGGCCTATGTTGGGATAGAGCCGCACTTCGATCTTTTCCGCTACCTTTTCTGTTTGAGGAAGAAAGGAGCGGTTGGAGGCTCCAAGATTGCAGGTGGAGTATACCTCAATCTTTGTGACGGGATGAAGAACTGGTATCTCAGCTGCCCATGGAACATTCGCTTACCGAGTGGTACAAGAAGTGGTTCTATGTCAGGGAAGAACTGGGCAGCTCCACGTTCTGCGATGTGGGGTACATTCCCGAGAAGAGGGTCAGTTGGACAGACCGCCCAGCGTTCGCCGGTCAGGTAGAAGATCTGATGAAGCTGATCGACTGGTCGCGTTTAGACGGGCTAGGAGTGGTCGGCAACTTCGTTTGTCGTCAGGTGATGCCCTGCCAGAAGAGGGTGCACTCGGCGTACGAGTACGCTGGGAGCCAGGACCCGACCAGGATGAGCCCAGAGGTCTTGGAGAAGGCGGAAGTGCAACAACTGTTGAACGAGCTGTTCAACTTTGCCGACGGCAGCTTCGTCCGTAGTAGTGATCGGGTGCAGGCCTTCAAGCTGGGCCTCCAAGGTAATGTTGCGAACCGATTTTGCTTTTCCGAGTACTAGTTCTCCTAGTTGTTGATTTGTCTTTTATTTTTGCCGTAGATTGGAGACGTTGACCGGTGCGCGGTGTTCGTATCATTGGCGCCCGGCATGGAGAACCCCGTGGGGGTAGACCCGTCGGAAGAGGACGCTGCTCGGTGTGCTCGGTACACCAGCAGTGAGGAGGAGCAGAACCATCCCGCCCCGACCACCGAAGACAGAGTGGTGGGGAAAAGGCCGCTAGCAGCAGACCCCTCCCCTGCGGAAGCGCTGCCGGCGGAGAGCAGTCAGGCGCCAAAGCGCCGTCGACTCGTCCGGATCACCGACGACGACGAGGAGGAGGAGGAGGCTGCGCCTTCCCTGGTCCGGAGGCCGCGCAGTCGTCCGGACGTAGCGCCGGCCACCACTGATCGGGTGACCAGCGACCCTCCTGCACCGCGCGTCGTAGAGACGGGGGCGCAGGCACCATCTGGTAGGACCAGGAGGAGGTTCACCGCAACACACAGGCAACCTGGCCTGTAAGTGTTTAATCTTACTTTCATACTGCGACGTTCTGCTTTTGGTTGCTATTTCTGACATTGTTTAAATGTCGTTTCGTTGTCTAGCGCGGCGTCGGACGTCGACCCCGACCAGGTCGCTGAACAGAGGACGGCTGAGCCTGTAGCCGCCGTTGGAGATGCCGCGCCGCAAGCCACGGAGCAGCCTGCGGTGACAACCGCTGCTACGAGTGCCGAGGAACAACCGGCCCCGGCGAGTGCCGCGGCGAGCACCCCAATGAGGTATGAAGAGGCAGCGAGGACCCCTCCCCCGAGTAATGTTGTGGGGGAGGAAGACATAGTCCCGACTCCTCCAGTCGGAGAAAGGGGGGTCCCAACACCGCCCCGAGCAGAGGCCTCTTCGCCCGTAGGCTCCCCTGGCCTGGACCAGGGGCCAGTGATGCCTGCGACCGCGGCCGATGGTAGTGCGGCGAACGAGGAGCCCCAGGTGGCCTCTGACGATGACCTGGAGGAGATCCAGGGTCGTCCCCGTGACGGCCGCCAGCACGTCTATGTGTGGCGCCAACGCGGGGACCACTTCATTGGACACGATGAAAGGTCCTAATATGGCTAGAGGGGGGGTGAATAGCCTATTTAAAAATTCTACAAACTCACTAGAGCAAGAGGTTAGTAAATAACAAAGCGAAGCTTTTTGCTCTAGCTCTAATGGGGTGTTTGCAAGCCACCTATCCAACAATTCTAGTTGATATAATCACTAGGCACACAAGAGCTATGTCACTACTTACACTAGAAAGCTACCTAAAGTTTCTATACAAGTAAGTAAGCTACTCTAGTTTGCGGGAATATAAAAGAGATGGTTTGAACTTTATACCGCCACGTAGAGGGGATGAACCAATCAATTATATGAAGTCCAATCACCGAGAGAAATCCAATGAACAATCACAATGGAGACACATGATTTTTCTCCCGAGGTTCACGTGCTTGCCGGCACGCTACGTCCCCGTTGTGTCGACCAACACTTGGTGGTTCGGTGGCTAAGAGGTGTAGCACGAACCTCGTCCTCACTATGACACCACAAGAACCTACCCACAAGTGAGGTAACTCAATGACACAAGCAATCCACTAGAGTTACCTTTTGGCTCTCCGCCGGGGAAGGTACAAGACTCCTCACAATCATCGGGAGATGGCAACGAACAATCACCAACTCGTGCCAATCCTCCTCCGCTGCTCCAAGCCGTCTAGGTGGCGGCAACCACCAAGAGTAACAAGAAAACCGCAGCTAGAACGATCACCAAGTGCCACTGGATGCAATCACTCAAGCAAATGCACTTGGAATCACTCCCAATCTCACAAAGATGTATAATCTATGAAGGAGATGAGTGGGAGGTGTTTGCTTAGGCTCACAAGGATGTCAAGTATATTAGAATGCCGAGAGTGTGAGCCCCAAGCCGGCCAAACACGTATTTATAGCCCCTCAAACAAATAGAGCCGTTGGCTCTTTCACTGGGCGAAATACGGGGTCACCGGACGCTCTCAAAGGGGCACCGGACGCTCAACACCTACGTCCGGTGCTCCAAAGTCAGCCGCGTGTCAGAGTCTATTGGTAACCTGCAGAGCACCGGACACTGAGCAGGTTGGCACCGGA
The DNA here is from genome assembly GCF_000003195.3 of Sorghum bicolor. NCBI lineage: Eukaryota > Viridiplantae > Streptophyta > Magnoliopsida > Poales > Poaceae > Sorghum > Sorghum bicolor. Next base: position 44,798,074 of record NC_012872.2, read on the forward strand.
TGCGTCCGGTGCACACCGGACTCATGCGCAGAGAGCCAGGCAGCCTGCACACCGGACGCTCAGACACAGCGTCCAGTGCCTCTGAGCCAGCGTCCGGTGAGTGTTCCTCAGTGAGAAACACTCCAGCGACTTCTCCAAAAATTTCCCACCGGCGCAATAGAAAATATACACTTCATTTTCTCGAAACCCATCCTCTCTCTACCCTTCAAACTCCACCTCCTTCTCAAAGTGTGCCAACACCACAAAGTGTGTACCAACAAGTGCACGTGTGTTAGCATTTTCACAAACATTTTCTTTGAAGGAGTTAAGTTAGCTCACTAGGTTCTAAATGCATGCACATGAACAATGATACCTAGTGGCACTAGATAACCGCTTAGCCAAAGAATTCCCCTCTTTATAGTACGGCTATCTATCCTAAATGTGATCACACCCTCTATGGTGTCTTGATCACCAAAACCAAAACCCTAAGCAATACCTTTGTCTTGATCTCCATAGGGTTTTGTTTTTCTCTTTCTTCTTTTCCAAGTTGAGCACTTGATCATCTTGTGATCATCACTATCATCACCATGATCATCACTTGCTCCATCACTTGGCATGTACCAACCTTATTAAGTCTACACACACTTAGTATAGAGGTTAGTACTTAGGGTTTCATCAATTATCCAAAACCAAACTAGGGCTTTCAATCTCCCCCTTTTTGGTAATTGATGACAACCCGTTTTTCAAAGATTTTCAATAAAGTTTTCTTGGATTCATGTTGCTTGCCCAAGCATTTTACCATGTGTAAAGGTTATGGACAAGTTTCATAAAACCAAATTGGTAGCAATTGCTCCCCCTACATATGTGCTAAGAGTTTGGATTTGAAAGCTTGCACATATGCTTGAATAGGAAATATAGGAGTCAATTTCTACCAAATGATGCTAAGGTGTAAAGAATGGACCTTTGAAGCGTGATACCAATCGGAGTTGCCACTGTATACCATCCTTAGCACCATTAGTAACTAGACATTCACAAAACTAGAACACCCCGTGAGATCAACATTATAAACAAGGTTCTAGTACCATTTTGTGAAACAACTAAAGGTCTAGTTACACTACCTATGGATGCTAGTTCTTTATTTCATCAATCAAGCCTACAACTAGCATACACCACACAAGCAAGGTATTGGAGAGAAAGCTTTTAAAGCTAATGCAAATGCAAGCAAACATATGTGATGCACATATAAATGCAACATACAAGTTTATGAGCTTGCTCCACCTTCTTGTGTGCTTCAAAATTTTAATTGATCCCCTTCTTTTATCATGTTACTCCCATATCTTAAAACTTTGGTAATTTCTCTCCCCCTTTGTCATTGTTGACGGTGGATATACCATAGAAATCCACATACAAAACACCGTCAACATGCCTCGGTTGCAAGGGGAAACGACATGACATGAACATATTTTATCCATAACTAGTTCCACTTGTACTCTTAGCTTGTTTATGCAGGAACAACAAATTCAAGACATTAATTGACAAAGCCAACATCAGAATCATCAAGAGGAGATCGAGGGGACAACAGGTGACACCCTGGGCCCACAGGGAGGGGGTCGCCCGACCCCTCTTTGGTGGGACCCAGGTGTGCCACCTAGTCCACCGACATAAGGGACCCCTGTGGACACTGCTGGTGGGCCCAGAGGCCCAGAAGTGGGGTCGCCCGACCCCACATCAAAGGCGGTTCCAGGGTCGGTGGCCTCCCACCGACCTTCCCCACATGTCCCACATGTTGATTTGCCCCTGCCGTTGATCAAATGGCGGTTGTGAGGTCGGTTTGATCCAAGGGTGGAGAGAAGATGTCACGCGGATCGATGACGTGGCGATGGAGTAACCCCTACTCCATCTCCCTCTATAAAAGGCAGCCTCCATCCTTCATTTCAAGTGTGCAATTCCAAGGCCAAGTGCATTACAAGTTCCAAGCATACAAGTAGAGTAGTAGTTAGTCTAGAGTGGGAGTTAGAGTCGAGTCGAGCGAAGCTCGGGGTCTCCGGAGTCGTCTTCTGGAGAGTCTGGTATAGCTCTTGTACCTTTCTACTTTTGTAAGACTTTCCTTTTATTAATATATTATTCTTACTTTACTTTACTGAGTTCTTACTTAGTGCAAGTCTTTTAGTCTTGTTGTGCATTTATTTTAGTAATATAGTTGTCTTAGTGAAGTTAGTGACCTGTAACCACTCCTGTGTGTGCATCATCGTCCTATCTTGTATAGGAGCTCTAGCTAGCTGCAACTAGTTAGCGTTGTAGGATTAAGTGTGAGCGTGGTGCTCATACTTAAGATTACCTTTGATTACCGCTGGCTTGAACGGAAAGTAGGAGCGCACTCCCTAGTAGGTGACAGATCGTGGGCGGCATTAGGTTCTCCTCACGTACAGGCTAGTTCTTAAAAGGTAAGGCGTCCATAAGCCCAATAGTCGCTTTCGGTAAGGGGTTAGGTGAAAAACCTTCTAAGCGTCTTACCAGCTCGGCTATCCCTCGCACACAGTTAGTAAGGCTCTATCGTAGTTAAGACAATTATCTATTAAAGTAAGTCACAGAAGTCAAGTTAGATACATAGGAGTCCTTTACTCACTCGTTGTCCTCCCACCTAGCTAACTCTACCATTTACCTTTAGCATAGGACCTTGGATTCACCACTACCCTTCCTATTCATTATTTACCACCCTTATTCACTAGTTGATACTAGATAACTCAAGGAATCTCATTCCCCTTTTTGTTAAACACACTTAGCCGCTTTCCCTTGGGAAAATATAAATTACGATACCTTGGAATACTCCTTGGTGAAGTGCTACAGCGGTACATTCTGTGCGCTTGCGGAATTATCCAATAGTAAATAGAGTTACCCTACCAGGGCACTTCTGGCGCCGTCGCCGATATCCGGTGGTTGCGTTAAGAAGTGTCAACAAGCATTTCTGGCGCCGTTGCCGGGGAGAGCGTATGTCTAAGAGTTTTAACAAAAAGAGAATCCAGAGTTTGCTAGTTATCAAGTAGTGATAGGGCTAACCCATCACTTGTCTTGTCTTCCTTTATTGTGAAGCCTGACAGTGTATGAGCGGTTTCCAATTGCCGTCAAACTTCGTTGAAGATCCTGAGCAACTGTTGAGGAGAACTAGACGTCGTCAAGTTCCACCTCAAAGGTTCATCTCGAACCTGAATCCGTTAGAGGAAGGAGTATCTGCACCGGTTATCAAAGAAGCTATGGCCCAGAAGACCATCTCTGAGTACTCTGCGCCGTCGGCTGACAATGTCGCCACGGGTCCGCAGCTTAACTTGGGGGATGCGACTTTTGAGTTGAAGCCTGCGCTTATCAATATGGTTCAAGCTAATCCCTTCTGTGGAAAGCCACACGAGGATGCCAATGCCCATCTCCAACACTTCTTGGAGGTGTGCGGCACCTTCACCATCAAGAATGTCGCCGCAGACGCCATCCGTCTTCGCCTCTTCCCATTCTCGTTATTGGGGAAGGCGAAGCAATGGTTCTACGCCAACAAGGGTGAAGTGACCACGTGGGAGAGGTGCGCCAATGCATTTCTCAAGAAGTTCTTTCCGATGGGCAAGACCAGCGCCCTTCGTGGAAAGATTTCCAGCTTCCAACAGCAAGCAGATGAGACGATTCCCGAAGCATGGGAACGTCTGCAGGAGTACATTCGCGCCTGTCCTCATCATGGGATAGAGGAGTGGCTCCTAATCCAAGGTTTCTACCATGGCCTGACCGGTTTGGCCCGTAGTCACCTTGATGCTGCCGCTGGAGGAGCATTCTTGCAACACAATGTCAAGGATGCCAAGGACCTCATTGAAAAGATGGTTATAAACCAAGGATGGAATGAGAAACGCCTCCAACCCAAGAGAAGAGGTGTCCATGCCTTGAATGAGGTGGACATGCTCTCTGCTAAGATGGACCTCTTAATGAAGAAGATGGAAGAAAGTTCCAAGCAAGAGACCATTCAACCTTACGCCACTGCACGGGCCATTGAATCTGATTCATGGTGCGAAGTGTGCGGAGGAGATGATCATTCGGGAAACAATTGTCCCGAAACAAAGGAGGAAGTGAGCTTCATCAACAACAACAACAATGGGTACCGGCCCCAACAACAGCAATGGAACTCGCGCCCCTTCTACCAAGGTAATCAAGGTAATGGTTACAATCAAAATTTCAATAATTCTTTTGGTAACCAACCTTCTCTTAGAGATCTTGTCTTAGGCCAATCTAAAATCAATGATAGCATTAACAAGAAAATGATGGCTAATGATAAGATCCTTGAAAACTTAAGTGAAAAGTTGGATAGCTTTAACTCTGCTATGAAAAATCAGTTGAGCTTTAACAAAATGCTAGAAACACAATTAGCTCAATTAGCAGCAGCTGTCCCATCCTTCGAGCAAGGTAAGATCCCAGGGAAACCTGAGGACCCAATTGAAGGAGTTAAACTAGTTACTACGAGGTTCGGTAAGCCTCCGGTACAATCCAACTGGAGCTATCTTCTGGATTCGCCCTTCATCACCAAGAAGGACGACCCAGGCCTGCCGACCATCACCTGTGAGATCGGACCGCAAATCTTCCACAACGCCTTCTGCGACCTTGGATCGGGTGTCAACATCATGGCCAAGGTAACTTATGATAATTTGCTAGGGGGGCCTTTGCACCCCACATTTGTTCGTTTGCAGATGGCAGATCAGACGATCAGGTTCCCTGAGGGGTTGGCAAGGGACATACTGGTAAAAGTTCAAGACGACTACGTCCCTGCCGACTTCATCATTCTAGATATGGGATCCAATAATGATGTCTCGATCATCTTGGGAAGGCCATTCCTCAACACGGTCAATGCAGTCATCTATGTGGGGTCCGGCCAGATTCACCTCCAATTCCCAGGATGGAAGGTAAAATGTCCATTCAATGGTTATAAAGCTAACATGCAGGTGAAGGACAAAGAACCTCCGACTAAGCCTCGCCACATCCGACGCCGAAGGGACAAGAGAGGTAAGTCGGCCAAAAGGGCCGAAAAGAAAGAAGAGGAACCCGATGAACCAAAAATCAATACCAAGCAAGTATGGCGGGAGAAAGAGGTGCAATCAAGGTCCACGTCTCCGGGACCATCTGATGCACCCGAAGGATGAACAAGATGGAGAGGTCCTGCTCTACGGACCTAAAACATGGAGCCCTTGCTGATAAGGTAAATCAGTAGTTATCCCATATTTATTTTCTGCATTTCAATTTCTACTATTCACTTTTCAATTGCATTCTTACTTTGAATTTTGCATATCTTATTTCGACAAAATGTTTAGCCATAATAAATAAAATCTTGAGAATAACTTGTCATAAAAATTTGAGCTGCTGGAGCTCCCAAAGGGGGGTCGCCCGGCCCCACCTTGGGGCCCACTTCACCACATTTCAACCTTGCTAGTCATAGAGGTTCCAACCCAGCACTTGGATGCTCTGGGAGCTCCAATGTGGGGGTCGGCCGACCCCCATATTGGCCCCACTTGCCTCCTGCTGGCCACCATTTGAATCACAATGGAGTCCTATGCTTGTAACACTAGCTGAAGTTTGAAAAAGAGTGGTCCCTTGATCCTTTACTTTGGTCATAAGATGCTCCTTTCATCTTTGATTCTTTTGGGACCACTCCACTAGCTTAAATTCTGCAAAGTGGTCACCTAGGCATGCTTGAGTGCTCCCATGGTCCATAGGAATCACTTTAGACATGTCTCCACTTTTGCCATTCATCTTTTACCTTTCACAAAGCACTAAGACAGGGAATCTCAGAAACAATTTGAAAACTTTTGGTCCACACCTAGCCTTTACTTTTCCGGACAATCAATGACACAATGTTTAAAGTGGAGGAGGGGCTAGGATGGGGGTCGGCCGACCCCCATTTTGGACCATCTCTGCAAAATCTTGAAAGCATGCAGAATGGTTCCCTGTATAAAGCTAAACTCAAATTCAAAGTGCTTCTAGGGGGGGTCGGCCGACCCCTATATTGTGGGTCCACTACTTGCCCTTCTCCCCCTATAAATACCACAGCATTGTGAGCTCAACTCCACACCCAAAACCACCAGAACCATTTCGAGCTCACAATCCTTTCTCTTCTCTCTTTGTTACAAGCCATTTCTCAAGTTTAGTTTAGAAATAGTCATCAAAACAAAAACCCAAAAAGATTCCCCTTGCATAGTAGTAGTAGTAGGAGCTTGGTTTGCCTCACTTGTGTAGGAGGATGAAGAAGCATATCTTCGGCAAGTTCAAGAAAGCAAAGGGTGAGAGCTCTTCTCAAGGCTCTCACCATGCTCATGGAAGGGAGGAAGAAGAAGGTTACCATGGGATGGTACCCTACGAGCCTCCATCAAGGATGAGAGAGCCCGAGAGCGGCCTCATGTTAAGCCAAGAAGAGTTGCAAAGGTACTACATCATCCGAGAGGGTCTCTTCCTACACACTAGCATCATCGATCCGGACCTTTTGGCCCGCACAGGTATGGATGTTGAACTCGATAAGGTGTTTAGAGCAATTGGTTGGAGTAGTTTTTTTGGCAAGTGCCTGAATTTGGAAAAGAATTGCTTGCTAAGGAATTTCTATGCACCCTAAAACTCACAAATAATGGAATATCTTTTCGCATGTGTGAGCAAGAACATCAATTAAATTGGAGTTTGCTAAACACTGCTTTAGGGTGTGAACATGAATGTGAACTTGATCTAGATCATGCCACTAGAATGTTCGATAAAATTAGATTCTGGAAAGCAATTTCTGGCTCTAATGATTGTTCAAATCCTACTCCCATTGAAATCCATAATCCAACCTTGCGCTTTCTTCACTTCTGGATCATGTGCACTCTATATCCTGGCATGGGAACTGATACTTTAATTGATGATGAACTTAAAATTCTCTATGCCATGGTTAGTAAAATCAAGGTCTCCCCTGTGAAACTGCTAGTGAACTATTGGCTTAACTCTATTGAGTATGGGAAGCCCATCTATTTCACATCCTTTATTACTCGAATAGCCGATACTTTTGGATTACTTGAATCACATTATTTTGAAGACATTGGCTATGTTAGAGGAGTGGTAGATGAGAACTTCTTTATCAATGCTAACATGCTCATAAGAGATCCAAATGGTGAACTTAAAATGATTTATCCGGGCTATACAACCGAAATTCCTCTCCCATGTGCGAGGCGCTGGTTGTATGGGGTCCGCACACTTACCATTAGACTAGCCCGAGTGGCAAGTCCAGATGTTGCAGGGACACGCAGGGTGACAAGAAGGATGATGCAAGCCGCCCAGATGGAGCAAGGAGGATCCTCGCACCATGACGTTGAAGAGGGCGATGAAGCGATGTCAGTGGATGCTTCAGACTCCATGGGTCTACCTCCACAACGCACTCCACGCCCAAGGGACAGGGCTAGGCGTCACCAGCCCACAGGTATGGACAGTCTCATTAATGACATGGGCGAATTGCAGATTGGGCAAGAAGCAACATTGCAACTGGCGTTACAAAACGGCCAACATATCCGACGTGTGCGAGAGGAAGACGCACAACGCTGGGCTGGATGGTACCAAAATTTCCCGCCACCATAGTGAGCGAAGATCTAGCTTGGGGGAGATCCTCTCCCCCACTAAGGTAAGTATTCTATCCTATTTATTTTCATGCATTTTATCATTCTTACTTAAAAAAAAAATTAAATAAATAAATATTTATTAGCATTTCCCTTTAGCATATATGCTTCATGTATGTTTATATCCCTCATGGAAATTATGACTAGTTGCTTGTTAGTGTTTCTCTAGTGCCTAGTATACAACTTAGTATTTCTCTAAGTATGGATCACTTAGCTCACTTAAACTGCCATGAACCTAAAAACTTTGTGGGTTGCAAGTGCTAGAACTAAGTCTAAGTTGTTGTGGGACATGAGATAGTAAGACAAGAGCTACTATAATATTTTTCTAAGCATGCATGATTATCAGAGATTTATTCTTAAAATGATCAAAACCTTAATTGTTCCTCAATGGTGATGAATTCCTACCACAGCCATATCTACTTTACATAATTGCAACCTTTCCACATAAGCTATTTGCTTTGTGTTGAGTGTCGTCAAGTCTTGTTGACCCTTGTTAAGAGACTTTTCATGCTCCTAAGATCAAGATCACGTACACACCACATATATATATGCTGCTTCTACACTAGAAGTACGCAACCACATGTATTTCGCATCCACTAAATAGGTTGCTCCATACTCTAAATGGTAGAACATCTCTCTAAGCATTATTTGGTAAATGAGACATCAAAAGGGCTAGGCAAAATGAAATAAAAAGATGGACATGTGCAAGTCCACAGAAAAAGAAAATTGAGCACATGAAAGCTCATATATAAAAAAAAATGCTAGCCATGTCTCAATACATAGAGAGTCTATCAAATAAAGGAGCAACCTAGTCCACCATATATCACACTTGCACATCTTGATCTGGGAGTATGACACTTCTCTTCAAGGATCCGAGCTTTGACTTCGCAATACATGCAAAGTAAGTATGCTATCTCCTTTCATCCCTACCTTGAACTCCACATAAGCCTTTTAGAAATAGGATGAAATAGAGAAGGCAACTCTTACCATATGCCTTGGTGAGGAATCATACACCATTTGAGTGACATGAGAGAACCATAAGAGGAACATTTAAGCTTTCTTTTGAAAATATCACAAAACCTCTGATATGAAACTTGCTAAGAATGAGAAAGTTAGTGCTCAAGTCAAACTGTTCTGTCTCTCAACCACCTAAGACAAAGGAAAAGCCATAAGCCCCATAAGGGACTAAGGTAATAGGGGTAAGTTTACATAGCTAAATTTTTCATGCAAAGAGAAGAACTTTGTTGTACACATGGTACTCTTGAAATGTGAACATAGTAACAATACCTGATCCACCGAGGCTAAGTTTGATTGTTTGCTCGGGACGAGCAAAGGTTAAGCTTGGGGGATCTTGTTGACGGTGGATATACCATAGAAATCCACATACAAAACACCGTCAACATGCCTCGGTTGCAAGGGGAAACGACATGACATGAACATATTTTATCCATAACTAGTTCCACTTGTACTCTTAGCTTGTTTATGCAGGAACAACAAATTCAAGACATTAATTGACAAAGCCAACATCAGAATCATCAAGAGGAGATCGAGGGGACAACAGGTGACACCCTGGGCCCACAGGGAGGGGGTCGCCCGACCCCTCTTTGGTGGGACCCAGGTGTGCCACCTAGTCCACCGACATAAGGGACCCCTGTGGACACTGCTGGTGGGCCCAGAGGCCCAGAAGTGGGGTCGCCCGACCCCACATCAAAGGCGGTTCCAGGGTCGGTGGCCTCCCACCGACCTTCCCCACATGTCCCACATGTTGATTTGCCCCTGCCGTTGATCAAATGGCGGTTGTGAGGTCGGTTTGATCCAAGGGTGGAGAGAAGATGTCACGCGGATCGATGACGTGGCGATGGAGTAACCCCTACTCCATCTCCCTCTATAAAAGGCAGCCTCCATCCTTCATTTCAAGTGTGCAATTCCAAGGCCAAGTGCATTACAAGTTCCAAGCATACAAGTAGAGTAGTAGTTAGTCTAGAGTGGGAGTTAGAGTCGAGTCGAGCGAAGCTCGGGGTCTCCGGAGTCGTCTTCTGGAGAGTCTGGTATAGCTCTTGTACCTTTCTACTTTTGTAAGACTTTCCTTTTATTAATATATTATTCTTACTTTACTTTACTGAGTTCTTACTTAGTGCAAGTCTTTTAGTCTTGTTGTGCATTTACTTTAGTAATATAGTTGTCTTAGTGAAGTTAGTGACCTGTAACCACTCCTGTGTGTGCATCATCGTCCTATCTTGTATAGGAGCTCTAGCTAGCTGCAACTAGTTAGCGTTGTAGGATTAAGTGTGAGCGTGGTGCTCATACTTAAGATTACCTTTGATTACCGCTGGCTTGAACGGAAAGTAGGAGCGCACTCCCTAGTAGGTGACAGATCGTGGGCGGCATTAGGTTCTCCTCACGTACAGGCTAGTTCTTAAAAGGTAAGGCGTCCATAAGCCCAATAGTCGCTTTCGGTAAGGGGTTAGGTGAAAAACCTTCTAAGCGTCTTACCAGCTCGGCTATCCCTCGCACACAGTTAGTAAGGCTCTATCGTAGTTAAGACAATTATCTATTAAAGTAAGTCACAGAAGTCAAGTTAGATACATAGGAGTCCTTTACTCACTCGTTGTCCTCCCACCTAGCTAACTCTACCATTTACCTTTAGCATAGGACCTTGGATTCACCACTACCCTTCCTATTCGTTATTTACCACCCTTATTCACTAGTTGATACTAGATAACTCAAGGAATCTCATTCCCCTTTTTTGTTAAACACACTTAGCCGCTTTCCCTTGGGAAAATATAAATTACGATACCTTGGAATACTCCTTGGTGAAGTGCTACAGCGGTACATTCTGTGCGCTTGCGGAATTATCCAATAGTAAATAGAGTTACCCTACCAGGGCACTTCTGGCGCCGTCGCCGATATCCGGTGGTTGCGTTAAGAAGTGTCAACAGTCATCAATGACCACAAAAGGTGAGCTCAAATTTTAGATAGGTTAGTGTGAAACCATGTGAAGTGAGATCATTTTCCCAAATTGGTCCAATCTAGATTACTTGCCTAAGATATTTAACTCGGTTTGATCCAAGGACAAGCTTCTTCACACCTCCAAATAAGGGTTATCTTGTACCATGTTGAGTTAAACACTTATAGCTCATATTCTAGATCAAACACTAGGATTGCAAGCCCACAAACATGTCATATGCTACCACTAGATCATGTCAAGCATAGAAGCAATAGTGGTACCATATAAGCATCAAATTCATTTGATTTTCATGAATGATCCTAAGACATGTAAGGAATGACTAGATGCACTAAACAAGTCCTTAGCAAAGATGGATGACATGTCAAACAATTTCACCTTGCTTTGCTCGAAGGAGAGGCATGTCATAAAGTGGGGGTGCATCAACACATATTTCAGAAGTCAAGTATGTTCAATTCATTCCTTAGCTTGCAAAACCTCTTCTCATCAAGTGGCTTGGTGAATATATCGGCAAGTTGATCATCGGTGCCTATACTCTCAATGCAAATCTCCCCTTTTTGTTGGTGATCTCTTATGAAGTGATGGCGGACATCTATGTGCTTTGTTCTTGAGTGTTGAACCGGATTGTTGGTGAGCTTCACGGCACTTTCATTGTCACATAGCAATGGCACTTGCTTGAAGTTGATTCCAAAGTCCTTCAAAGTTGCCTTCATCCATAGGATTTGTGCACAACAACTACCGGCCGCAATGTATTCCGCTTCGGCGGTTGATAGTGCAACACTATTTTGCTTCTTGGATGACCATGAGACAAGTGATCTTCCCAATAGTTGACATGTGCCCGATGTGCTTCTTCTTTCAACTTTGCATCCCACATAGTCCGAGTCGGAATATCCAACAAGTTCAAACTTTGCACCTTTGGGATACCACAAACCAACATTTTGTGTATGCTTCAAGTACCTCAATATTCTCTTTGTTGCTTTCAAATGACTTTCTCTTGGTGAGGCTTGGAATCTTGCACACATGCATACACTAAACATGACATCCGGTCTTGATGCGGTCACATAGAGTAGGCTTCCAATCATAGACCGATATAGCTTTTGATCCACCATGTTTCCACTTGTATCACTATCTAGGCTTCCATTTGTTCCCATTGGTGTGCTAATTGATTTTGCATCATCCATATCAAACTTCTTGAGCATGTCTTTTAAGTACTTGCCTTGACTCACAAATGTGCCATTCTTCAATTGCTTGATTTGAAGACCAAGGAAGTAACTAAGCTCTCCAATCATTGACATCTCAAACTCATTAGCCATCATGTTTCCAAACTCCTCACAAAATTCTTGGTTGGTTGATCCAAATATGATATCATCAACATATATTTGCAACACAAACAAGTCCTTGCCAAACTTCTTGGTGAAGAGAGTGGTGTCAACCTTGCCCATCTTGAAACCTTTAGAGAGTAAGAAATCTCTCAATCTCTCATACCATGCTCTAGGTGCTTGCTTCAAACGATACAATGCCTTTCTTAGCTTGTAAACATGGTTGGGTTTCTTGTCATCTTCAAAACCGGGAGGTTGCTCAACATAGACTTCTTCATTGATATAGCCATTGAGAAATGCACTCTTGACATCCATTTGGTATAGCTTGATGTTATGTGCACAAGCATAGGCCAACAAGATCCTAATTGCTTCCAATCTTGCAACCGGGGCATATGTTTCACCAAAGTCAAGACCTTCAACTTGAGTATAGCCTTGTGCTACCAATCTTGCTTTGTTCCTTACAACTATCCCATCTTGATCTTGCTTGTTGCGAAAGACCCATCTAGTACCAATAACATTGTGATCACTAGGCCTCTCAACTAATTCCCATACTTGATTTCTCTTGAAATTGTTGAGTTCTTCATGCATAGCATTAACCCAATCAACATCTCTCAATGCTTCATCAATCTTCTTTGGCTCAATGTGAGACACAAAGGAGAAATGCTCACAAAATGATGCTAATCTTGATCTAGTTTGCACTCCTCTTTGAATGTCACCAATGATATGATCCAACGGATGATCTCTTGCAATATTTGTTGGTTGGAGTATTTGCACTTGATTGCTTGCACTTGGTTGATCATGAGATGATGTACTAGCTTGTTGACCTTGCACTTGAGTACCACTTGTACTAGCTTGATTTTGATCATGAGAACCACTAGCTTGCACATTAGAGGTAGGAATCACTTGATCTTTGTTATCTTCAACATCAATCACCTCTCTAGGCCTTAAATCACCAATATCCATATTCTTCATTGCATCGGCCAATTGAGTGCCTCTCACATCATCTAGGTTCTCTTCTTCCTCTTGAGAGCCATTTGTTTCATCAAACTCAACATCATGCACCTCCTCAAGAGTACCACTAGCCAAATTCCAAACTCTATAAGCTTTGCTAGTAGTTGAGTAACCAAGCAAGAATCCTTCATCACATTTCTTTTCAAATTTACTCAATCTAGTGCCTTTCTTCAATATGTAGCATTTGCAACCAAAAACCCGAAAGTATGCAATGTTGGGCTTTCTTCCATTCAAGAGCTCATATGGTGTCTTCTCCATCATTAGGTGACAATAGAGTCGGTTGCTATAGTAGCAAGCCGTGTTGATTGCTTCGGCCCAAAAAGAATGACTTACATTGTACTCACTCAACATTGATCTTGCCATGTCAATCAAGGTTCTATTCTTCCTCTCAACAAGACCATTTGATTGTGGAGTGTACTTGGCCGAGAATTGATGCCTAATACCAAATTCATCACAAAGCTCATCAACTCTTGTATTCTTGAATTCACTTCCATTGTCACTTCTCACTTTCTTGATGGTTGTTTCAAACTCATTGTGTATTCTCTTAACAAATGATTTGAAGGTTGCAAAAGCATCACTCTTGTCACTAAGAAAGAATATCCATGTGTATCTTGTGAAATCATCCACTATCACAAATCCATATTTGTTTCCACCAATGCTTGTGTATGTGGTTGGTCCAAATAGATCCATGTGCAACAACTCAAATGACTTGCAAGTACTCATGATGCTCTTCTTTGGATGAGTGTTACCAACTTGCTTTCCGGCTTGACATGCACTACAAAGCTTGTCTTTCTCAAATGTGACATCTTTCAAGCCTCTAACAAGATCATGTTTAACTAACTTGTTCAATTGTTTCATTCCAACATGACCAAGCCTTCTATGCCATAACCAACCCATGCTAGATTTAGTGAGCAAGCATGTTGACAATTGAGCTTCACTAGCATTGAAATCAACCAAGTATAGATTCTCATATCTAAAGCCTTTGAATATCAAGTTTGAGCCATCTACACTTATGATCTCTACATCATCAACTCCAAAAATGCATTTGAAACCAAGATCACAAAGTTGAGCTACGGATAGTAAGTTGAAGTTCAAGCTCTCTACTAGTAGCACATTGGAAATGCTCAAATCATTGGATATAGCAATTTTACCAAGCCCTTTGACCTTGCCTTGGCCATTGTCACCAAATGTGAAACTATCAACACCATTGTCATCATTTGGATTGATTGAATTGAACATTCTTGAATCACCGATCATGTGTTGTGTGCACCCACTATCAAGCACCCAATGCCTTCCTCTGGCTTTATAGTTTACCTACAAAACAAATCAATGTTTCTTAGGTACCCATACTTGTTTGGGTCCTTGGAGGTTAGTGACTAAGCTTTTTGGTACCCAAATGGCCTTCTTCTTTGGACCCACAATTGGTGTACCAACAAACTTAGCATGCACACCTTTCTCACCCTTGGTAAGTACATAACAAGAATCAAAAGGAATGTAAGGTACATTAGCATTTTTCTTGTTCTTGTTCATTTTAAGCAATTAAGCTCTAGGTGCCCAACTTGCTTGCATTTGTTGCAATACCGACCATTGCTCTTCACAAAGCTAGGCTTGTGAGTTGCAAAGGCTTTCTTGCCCTTCTTGGGGGTATAGCCTAATCCCTCTTTATTGAGAGAAAACCTTTGGCTACCCAAGCACTTTAGCAAGCGGGCCTCACCACCATAGGCTTTGCCTAGGGCATGAGTGAGCTCATCCACCTCTCTCTTGAGAGTCTCATTCTCAACCTTTAGTGACGTATCACAAGTGACACTAACACTAGAAGTAGAGGTAGAGTTGGTGGTGGTGGATGAAGACCTACATGAGGAGTTAGTGGAAACAACAATAGGTGGGTTGGGTGATTCTTCAGTTAAGTCACATGTTGTGCCCACATCACATGATATAACAACCTTTTCCTTGTTCTCTTCTAATAACAAGGAGTGAGTTTTTTCAAGCTTGGTGTGAGCCTTTCCAAGCTTCTCATGGGCTTCCACTAGCCTCTCATGATTAGCATTGAGCTCATCAAAGAATTGCTCAAGAGCTTTTAACTTCTTGGCCAATTCTTTGCACTTCTTGTTTTTAGATTGAATAAGTGAATCGGCTTGCTCTAACATGTCCATGAGTTGTTCATTAGTGAATTCATTTTCATCATCACTATCACTATCATGTTCATGTTCACTTTCACTTTCACTCTCATCATATTGTACCTTGTGGCCCTTGGCCATGAAGCATGAAGGAGTGTCGAAGAGTGATGGCTTGTTGTTGATAGCAATGCTAGCAAGTGCCTTCTTCTTGGATGCCTTGTCATCATCACTAGAATCATCATCCGAAGAAGCATCACTATCCCATGTCACAACATAGGATCCACCCTTCTTCTTCTTCTTAAAGACCATCTTCTTCTCTTTCTTTTCTTTCTTCTCCTTCTTGTTCTTCTTGTCATGCTCATCATTGTCACTATTGTAAGGACAATCCGCCACAATATGATCGGGGCTCTTGCACTTATAGCATAGCCTCACATGCTCTTTGTTCTTGAAGTGATCTCTTCTCTTTCTTGTGTGATAGCCCTTCTTCTTCATCATCTTGCCAAATTTGCGGACGAAGAGTGCTAGTGCTTCATCATCACTATCATCATTGGAGCACTCCTCATCACTTGATTCTTCCTTCTTGGCCTTGCCCTTGTTCTTGCTTTTGGATGAAGAGCTAGCTTTGAATGCTACACTCTTCTTCTTCTTATCATCATCATCCTTCTTCATGACCTTATCATCATCATTGTCATTATATTGATCTTCGGTCATGACATCTCCAAGTACCTCATTGGGAGATACACCCGTCAATCCTCCTCTAAATATGATGGTTCTCAATGTATTGAACCTCTTGGGCAAGCACATCAAGAGCTTATGAATGAAGTCCTCATCCTTTACTTTCTCACCAAGGCCCTTGAGATCATTGATGATGACTTGGAGCCTATAGAACATCTCCGGTATAGACTCATCATCCTTCAACTTGAAGTTCGATAGCTTGTCCTTGAGCATATACAATTTGGCACTCTTTACCGTTGTAGTGCCCTCATATGTTTCTTCTAGCCTTGTCCACACTTCACTTGCCTTCTCAAGATCTTTGACTTGTTCAAATACCTTTGAATCAATGCCATTATAGATTGTGTTGAGAGCCATTGTATTACATTGCTTGTTTGCTCTCTCATTGTCGGTGGGGTTTGCGGGGTCAAGGATCACAAAGTCATTCTCCGTGACTTCCCACACTCTATCATTGATTGATCCAAGGTACATCTTTATTTTTCTCTTCCAATAGTCAAAAGAGCTTGTGCCATAAAAGAACGGTGGTTTGCCCCCAACATGGTTGAACACTATTTGAGCCATAATTTGAGCACCGAGGTTGTTAAGCCTTCACAAACGGTGACCACGGCTCTGATACCACATGAAAGGTCCTAATATGGCTAGAGGGGGGGTGAATAGCCTATTTAAAAATTCTACAAACTCACTAGAGCAAGAGGTTAGTAAATAACAAAGCGAAGCTTTTTGCTCTAGCTCTAATGGTGTGTTTGCAAGCCACCTATCCAACAATTCTAGTTGATATAATCACTAGGCACACAAGAGCTATGTCACTACTTACACTAGAAAGCTACCTAAAGTTTCTATACAAGTAAGTAAGCTACTCTAGTTTGCGGGAATATAAAAGAGATGGTTTGAACTTTTATACCGCCGTGTAGAGGGGATGAACCAATCAATAATATGAAGTCCAATCACCGGGAGAAATCCAATGAACAATCACAATGGAGACACACGATTTTTCTCCCGAGGTTCATGTGCTTGCCGGCACGCTACGTCCCCATTGTGTCGACCAACACTTGATGGTTCGGTGGCTAAGAGGTGTAGCACGAACCTCGTCCTCACTAGGACACCACAAGAACCTACCCACAAGTGAGGTAACTCAATGACACAAGCAATCCACAAGAGTTACGTTTTGGCTCTCCGCCGGGGAAGGTACAAGGCCCCTCACAATCACCGGGAGATGGCCACGAACAATCACCAACTCGTGCCAATCATCCTCTGCTGCTCCAAGCCATCTAGGTGGCGGCAACCACCAAGAGTAACAAGAAAACCGCAGCTAGAACGATCCCCAAGTGCCACTAGATGCAATCACTCAAGCAAATGCACTTGGAATCACTC
Source organism: Sorghum bicolor (assembly GCF_000003195.3). NCBI lineage: Eukaryota > Viridiplantae > Streptophyta > Magnoliopsida > Poales > Poaceae > Sorghum > Sorghum bicolor. Next base: position 44,815,220 of record NC_012872.2, read on the forward strand.
CCAATCTCACAAAGATGTATAATCTACGAAGGAGATGAGTGGGAGGTGTTTGCTTAGTCTCACAAGGATGTCAAGTATATTAGAATGCCAAGAGTGTGAGCCCCAAGCCGGCCAAACACGTATTTATAGCCCCTCAAACAAATAGAGCCGTTGGCTCTTTCACTGGGCGAAATACGGGGTCACCGGACGCTCCACACCTGCGTCCGGTGCTCCAAAGTCAGCCGCGTGTCAGAGTCTAATGGTAACCTGCAGAGCACCGAACGCTGAGCAGGTTGGCACCGGATGCGTCTGGTGCACACCGGACTCATGCGCAGAGAGCCAGGCAGCCTGCACACCGGACGCTCAGACACAGCGTCCGGTGCCTCTGAGCCAGCGTCCGGTGAGTGTTCCTCAGCGAGAAACACTCCCGCGACTTCTACAAAAATTTCCCACCGGCGCAATAGAAAATATGCACTTCATTTTCTCGAAACCCATCCTCTCTCTACCCTTCAAACTCCACCTCCTTCTCAAAGTGTGCCAACACCACAAAGTGTGTACCAACAAGTGCACGAGTGTTAGCATTTTCACAAACATTTTCTTTGAAGGAGTTAAGTTAGCTCACTAGGTTCTAAATGCATGCACATGAACAATGACACCTAGTGGCACTCGATAACCGCTTAGCCAAAGAATTCCCCTCTTTATAGTACGGCTATCTATCCTAAATGTGATCACACCCTCTATGGTGTCTTGATCACCAAAACCAAAACCCTAAGCAATACCTTTGTCTTGATCTCCATAGGGTTTTGTTTTTCTCCTTCTTCTTTTCCAAGTTGAGCACTTGATCATCTTGTGGTCATCACTATCATCACCATGATCATCGCTTGCTCCATCACTTGGCATGTACCAACCTTATTAAGTCTACACACACTTAGTATAGAGGTTAGTACTTAGGGTTTCATCAATTATCCAAAACCAAACTAGGGCTTTCACACGAGGAGCTCGCGGAGACGGAAGAGGCCGTGAGGGTGGAGCGCGCGGCCAAGCGTGTCATGGATGAGGTTAAGGTAAGTGGTCCTTTGTGCTGCTCGACATTTATATGCTGTGTTCCTGGGTTCGACATATGTTCTTCTTGCAGGACGCGATGAAAACGGTGAAGTACCGAAAGAGGTGCTTCAACCAAATTGAGGGGATTGTGGCCGAGAACAAGGCCCTGTCCATGAAGGTGGACCAGCTTCGGTTAGAAGTTGGGGAGAAGGTGGCCGAGATGAGTGCTCAGGAAGGGCGCCGTCTCGAGCTTACTCGGCGTTTAACCGACCAGTATCGGCAGAGGACAGGTCAGCCGCGCACTCCGAGCAGCTGTATATAGTCGTGTGATTAGTGTTGCTGATCAGGGGAGTGTTCCTATAGACTTGGAGGAAGAGGTTGCATGCCTCCGGCAAGAGAAGGAGCAGCTCGGCCAAGAGCTTGCCGGGGCGCTAGAGGCCGGGCGGCGAGCAGGCGAGGAGCTAAGCCACATGAATCGGGAGCTATCTGGTAATAGCCGTGCCGCCCCCCCCCCCTTCTTCTTTTTTTTATTTGGTTGCTCAACATTCCTTTCCTTATTCTTGAACTGACCTCCTGCTTGGTTTGTAGTGCTCAAGGTTAATACCAAGAAGCATTTAGACGAGCTGGTCAAGGATCGGGACTCCTAGAAGACTAACTGCATTAGGCTTTGGAAAGGAGTAGCTCCGGTTCTGGACTTGATCAGCCTCGAGCTTCCTGAAGACCAGCCCCGCGCGCCGAGGCTGACGCCAGTCGAGAAGGCGCAACGGGCATGGGATTGGCTCCAGCAGTTCGTTAAGGACGTCGGGGAGTTCGCCGGCGCGCATGTCCTTAGCATGGTGCGCGCCCACTATCCCCTGGTCGACCTGTCCAGGCTGGAGAGGGGGTACCCAAGGAAGTTGGCCCGCAGGAGGCAGACGACCTTCGAGCTGGCCTGCTAGACTTGTCGTCGACGGTGGTCGGCGACATCAACCTATGCGGGACGGCCACTCCCGCCGACCAGCCGGGGTCAGACAGATCGGCCAGGGAGTTGTCGGGGGCGTCTATTGCCGGAGATGGGCGGTCGACGCCTGCGGTCTCGACCAGCCAGGTGCCGGTGGCCCCGACCCCTTCGTCCGGGCAGCAAGGCCACGCGGGTGATCAGCCCGAGCAGTAGGCCTATAGGATAGTCTGTAGGTGTAGACTAGTAACCGCCCATCGGGGTGTTTATTGTAAACTCTATATGTAAAGTTTGTAATAAAGTTTGATTTTGTCATGACCATGATTTTGAGCGCTGTAATGTTATCTGAGTGATGTATCACCATGTTTGATTGGTGGTCATTGAGGATCTTTGCCGCAGAAGAAGATTGTTGTGTTTGTCGAAAGCTCTGCGTGTAAACAATGTATAGCGAAAAAGGAAAATTTTTATTATTGCTAAATTATAAAAATACTTACAAGCAAAAGGTACTGGAACTTATGGATAAAAATGGCGTAGTTTGTCTATGTGCCAAGAATTAGGCACGCGTGTTCCATCTGGATACGCCAGTTTGTAGGATGTAGGGCGTGTGACTTCGGCGACCACAAAGGGTCCTTCCCAAGGCGTGGATAACTTGTGCGTTCCTTCCTGGCTTGTTTTCCACTTGAGTACCAGGTCACCGACCACGAAAGAACGGTCTTTGACGTTCCTATTGTGATACCGCCTGATGGCTTCGAGATACTTTGCTGTTCGAAGACATGAAATTAGACGCTTTTCCTCCATGCAGTTGATTTCGAGCTCCCTGGCGTTGTCAGCTGTTGATTGGTCGAAATTTTCAACTCTTGGAGATCTGAAGGTTATATCAGACGGAAGTACTGCCTCGGAGCCATAAACCATGAAGTAGGGTGATACACCTGTATTGCGACTGGCCTGTGTTCGGAGACCCCAGACCACGGCCGGCAATTCTTTCATCCATCGACCAGGCGCTCTGTCGTTCTCGGTGTACAACCTTTTCTTTAGGGCATCAATAATCATTCTGTTCGCGCGTTCGACTTGACCGTTTGCTCATGGGTGAGCTACTGACACGTATTTTATGACTATGCCTCTGTCATCGCAGAAGTCCCAGAACGTAGTGCCAGTGAACTGAGTGCCCAGGTCAGTGATTATACTGTTGGGTATCCCGAATCTGTGTATGATTTGATTGAGGAACTCCACAGCCTTCTCGGAGGTTGCTTTGACCAGTGGCATGTATTCGATCCACTTCAAGAATTTGTCGATTAACACGAAGACGAACTTGAAGTTGCCGGGAGCCGATTTAAATGTCCCGATCATGTCGAGGCCCCAGCAGGCGAAAGGCCAGGATGACGGAATAGTTTGAATCTCATGAGCAGGTACGTGGGTCCTTTTGGCGAAGAATTGGCATCCTTCGCAATGTCGGACCAGTTTTTCTACGTCGGTGACCGCGGTTGGCCAGTAAAAACCTGCTCGGAAAGCCTTCCCGACCAGTGTTCTGGAGGCTGCGTGGTTGCCGTAGGATCCGGCGTGTATGTCGTCTAGGAGCTTGATGCCATCATCTTGGGATATGCATTTGAGCAGCACTTCGGAACTTGCATTTTTTCACATAAGTTTGCCGTCCACCAGTATGTAATTCTTTGATCGTCGAATGAGGCGCTCGTTCTCCGTTTTATCCTGAAAACCTGACCTGTCCGATATATACCTGATGAACGGGGTGCGCCAATCACGGATGCTGGTTGTCGGAGTAGCGTTGTCTATGAGCATTGCTTCAATAGGTTGTTTTTCGACCAGGTCTGTGCCCACACTTGGCTCATGAATGTCCTGGACGAAAACACCTCGCGGGATCTGGGCCCAAGATGACCCTAACTTTGACAGCGCATCCGCTGCCTGGTTCTTGTCCCGGACCACGTGTATGTACTCTATGCCATAGAAGTTGGATTCCCATTTGTGGATTTCTTTGCAGTTGAGATCCATCTTCTCGTGGGTTGTGTCCCATTCCTTGTTGAGCTGGTTGATAACTAAAGCGGAGTCGCCATGGACGTAGAGGCGTTTGACTCCCAACTCAACGGCTAGTCGTATGCCGTGTAAGCATGCTTTGTACTCGGCGACGTTGTTTGACGCCGAAAAAAGGATCCTAAGGATGTAACGCAGCTTGTCCATGTTAGGCGACACGAAAAGTATCCCAGCGCCGGCGCCGTTGATGTTCAAGGACCCGTCGAAGAACATTGACCAGTGGTCGGAGACGTCAGAAACGGGAGGCTCGTTAAGATCCGTCCACTCTGCGATGAAATCGACCAGGGCCTGAGACTTGACTGTGGTGCGGCTCTGGAAATCCAGGGAGAATGGGCATAACTCCATTGCCCATTTTACAATTCTACCATTGGCGTCTTTATTGCGCAGAATATCCCCAAGAGGGAAACTGGTTGTTACCAAGACTCGATGGCCGTCGAAGTAGTGCTTTAGCTTCCTCGACGTTATTAGAATGGCGTATATGAGCTTCTGTATTTGTGGGTATCTAGCCTTGGACTTATTTAAGACTTAGCTTATGAAATAAACGGGTCTCTGGACCTTGTAGACGTGGCCTGGCTCGTCTCGCTCGACCACTATTGCCGTGGAGACGACCCTGTCGGTTGCTGCAATGTAAAGAAGTAGGTCTTCATTGGCTGAGGCGCTGTGAGAACAGGCGGTGAGGTGAGGAAAGTCTTGAGCTGGGTGAACGCAGCGTCAGCTTCCTCTGGCCAGGAGAATTTTTCCGACGCCTTCAAGAGTTTGAAGAAGGAAAGGCCTTTTTCTCCTAGTCTTGAGATGAAGCGGCTGAGGGCGGCCATACATCCGGTGAGCTTCTAAATATCCTTGACGTTCTTATGTGGTCGCATGTCGAGCACTGCTTTTACTTTTGAAGGATTTGGTCGTATGCCGTCGCGGCTGACGACGTTGCCGAGCAGTAGACCAGAAGGGACCCCAAAGATACACTTTTTGGGGTTAAGCTTCCACTTGTACTTGTTTAGTGCCTTAAAGGTTCAGTCTAAGTTGTCGATTAGGGTGCTTGCGTCCCTTGTTTTGACGACGACGTCGTCTACATAAGCCTCGACAAGGTCATCACAAATCTCGTCGTGGAGGCATTACTGGATGGCCCGTTGATAGGTGGCTCCGGCGTTTTTGAGTCCAAAGGACATGGTCGTGTAGCAGTATGCGCCGAAAGGAGTAATGAAAGACGTTTTGATCTGATCATCTTCTTTTAGCGAGATCTGGTGATAACCAGAGAAGGAGTCTAGAAAAGAGAGGAGTTCGCATCCGGCTGTTGAGTCGACCACCTCGTCGATGCGAGGGAGACCAAAAGGATCTTTAGGACAGTGTTTATTGAGATCAGTGTAATCAATGCACATTCTCCATTCATTATTCTTTTTGCATAAAAGAACCGAATTGGCGAGCCAATCGGGATGATACACTTCTTTTATGAATCCGGCTGCTAGAAGCCGTGTTATTTCTGGCCAAATAGCCTCCTTTTTGTCACGAGCGAACCGTCGCAGCTTTTGCTTGATGGGTCTTGCGGTCTTCGAGACATTTAAGGAGTGCTCGATCAGGTTTCGTGGGACGTCGGGCATGTCTGCGGGTTTCCATGTGAAAACGCTCACGTTGTCCCTTAGAAACCTGACGAGCGCGTCTTCCTATTTAGGGTCCAGGTTGGCCCCGATGAGGTCCGTCTTCGCGGGGCTGCCTTCGACCAGCTGTACTTCCTTGTACTCCTTGGATTTTGAATTCTTCCTTGCGGTCTCCTGCTCGGGTAGTCGGAGCTGGTCGGGAGGGAGCTGTGCGGCTTGGGTTGCTGTTTCTGCCATGCGAATTGAAAGATCAATTGCTTCAGTGATCTTGAAGCTCTCCTCCTCGCAAGTATATGCGGTGTAGACATTGCCTCTGACAGTTAGGACGCCCTTCTCTGTAGGCATTTTGAGGACCAGATATGAGTAATGTCGAACTGTCATGAACTTTATCAGCGATGGTCGGCCCAGTATGGCGTGGTAGGTTCCGTCGAAGTCGGCGACCATAAAGTTGACGAACTCTGTTCGAAAGTGGTCGGACGTGCCGAATTGGACATGTAGTGTTATCTGTCCGAGGGGCACTGAACTTTGACCTGGCAAGACTCCCCAGAATTGAGCGTCGTAGGGCTTTAGCTGTGCCGGAGTTATCTTGAGAGCAGGCAGGCTATTACGGAAGAGGATGTCAATGGAGCTTCCCCCGTCGACGAGCACGCGCTCGAATCTGATGCTGTTAATGCAAGGATCCAGGATTAGGGGGAAACGTCCTGGCTCCGGGATGGCGGCCCACTGATCTTTTCTGCTGAAGGAGATCTCTCTGTGCGACCAGGGAGGGAATTTCGGATCAGCGATCAAACCATCTGCGTTGTCTATGTTGAGGCAGGCTCTCTTTAGAAGCTTTCTTTCTCGCTTGGACTCGATGGAAACCTTGCCCCCGAAGATGGCGTGGACCACGTCAGTGGGACTGACATACTGGTGTCGTGGGTCCCTATCCTGGTCCTCATCCTCGTCTTCGTGATCGTGCCCGTCTTGTTTCCCATTTTTCTTGGCAGAGTCGTCTTGAGCAGCCTGCCGCGTATAGATGCTTTTGAGGACGCGACATTCTTCCATGGTGTGGTTGGACTTTGGATGCAGTTGGCATGGTCCCTTCAATGTCTTGTTGTAGTCTTCTTGGTAGTCTCGCCGTGCGTTGGGACGCTTGACTGTGTTCACCTCGTGGTCGTGGTCGCGGGGGTGCTTTCCTCTAAAGTCATCACGATTGTCGCGCCGCCTGTCCCAACCTTCCCTGTGATCACGGTTGTCAGGGCGATGCTGGTTTCTGTTGTCGAAGCGACTGCGACTATCGTCTCGTCGAGGAGGCTAGTCTGGACCTCTCGCATCGTCCCGGATGAGTTTTTCAGCGTCGTCGGCGTCGGTGTAATTTTTAGCCGTGGCGAGGAGCTCGGCCATCGTCGTTGGCCTTTTGCGCAGCAGCTTGTTCCTCAATGCTTCGTGGAAGCGTAGCCCTTTGATGAAAGCAGATATGGCCTCGTCGTGGGAAATTTTTGGGATTTTAAGGCGCATATCTGAGAATCGTCGGATGTAGTCGCGTAGAGGCACGTTTTTCCTGTCCCTTATCCTCTCGAGGTCGTACTTGTTGCCAGGCTACTCGCAGGTAGCGACGAAGTTGTCGATAAACGCTTGGCGTAGTTCTTCCCAGGAGTTGAAGGAGTCCTCGGGCAGGCCTAGGAGCCACTGATGACCAGCCTGGTCGAGGACTACTGGGAAGTAGTTGGCCATGACGTGCTCGTCCCCCGCGGCTGAACGGACTGCAATCTCAAAGAGAGTGATCCAGTTCTCTAGGTTTTCCTTGCCGTCGTATTTTTTGAGTTTCTCGAGCTTGAAATTGCGGGGCCACACGACCTGGAGAAGGTGTGAGGAGAATTGTCTCAGGCCGGGAGAACCCGGCGTGGCGTTGTACTCAATGCGACGCAAGTTTTCGTGCACTGCTCTTTCCGTAGCACGTCTGTTGATGCGGTCCCGGGCGTCTTTGGGAGGGATGTTGTGTCATAGATCCCTGTTCTGGTTCACTTCCTGGCCACGACCGCGATTCTGCTCGCGGTAGCCACCAGCGTCCCGACCACCGTTGTCGCGTCGTGAGCCCCTCCGATGATTATTGGGGGAGCGGCTATGGTGACGCTCGGTGGGCTGTGGCGTGGTCTGACTGCGATGAGTATGGTCGGAGGAGACCTCTGCGTAGGAGATTGCTTGGACCCTTTTGAGCAAGGTGGCTGTCTGTCCCATTGCGGCGATCAGGTGCGCACGGACGCTGGATCAAACACCCTGGCACTCGGGAGTGTCAGGGAGTCGGTCTAAGTTTGCCATAGCGACGGCCACGTTAGCGCTCGGCGTTTTGTAGACTTGTTGATCCCCGACCATGTCGAAAGCGTCGCTGAGGTTATGCGGCGGGAGTTGTCATTCCTCGTCCGTGCGTCGTCGGGCGCGGTCGGCATTGCGCTGCTCGCGAAGCTGCCTCTGCTCGTCTGTCTCTCCGTCGACGAACGGTTCGTCAGCGCTGACATTGAAGACGAGGTCTCCTCGTCGGGGTGGAAAGACCAGGAAACGAGAGAAACCCGGAGGGTATGGCGGTAGATCCAGGTCGTAGTCTTCGTCCTCGGAGTTTATGACTTCGGTGGGAACGGACCGAGTGCTGGAGTTTGTGCTGGAAGCCTGGCCGTCCTGTAGTTCTCAGATCGTCACCATGTTGACGTAGTGAGGAGCTGGTCGACTGCTCTGCCGTGGCGACCAACCCACCCCGTTGAAAAGGGATTGGATGTCCCGTGAGTAGTGGACGGCAGAGTTGTTCAGCCCGTAAGGGGAGCCTTGATCCGGATCAGCCTTGAGTTCAACGGACCGTCCTGAGGGGGTGGAAGTTATCGTCAGAGATGTACCCAGCCGTTCATGTGTGGAGACACGAGTTGGCCGGCAGGAGTTGAAAAAGTCTGTTGGCGCAGCTTGATCAGACTGGTGTGAGATCCCTTCTAGTAGTCGGCAAGCTTCGAGAAGCTTGAGATCAGCGCGATCAAAGGCTCGGAAGAGGTCTGAGCCGTCGACCTTCTTCCCCTTGTAACGAGGGGGCAGTGGTCGTGTGCTCGGCGTAAGCGTGGTCGGAGCCGATGCCGTTGTTGTCCCAGATCGAATCTAGGTTCCTTCTCAAACCGCGGTCGTGAGACTGCCGCCGCGTGTCGTCCACGTGATTTGGCCGACGGTGAACGTGAGGCCTTCAAGCACGGCCGCGGAAGCTGGAACGATGACCATCTTGTTCGCTGGAGAAGTTGTACGCACACCCCCTACCTGGCGCGCCACTGTCGACGAAAGCTAGTCGGCACTCTACCTTGGGGTATACCCACGGTAGTAGTTTATCGGTAGACGATGCGCAAACTACGAACTCGATGGTGACGCAAGACACGGACAAACTTTTTATCCAGGTTCGGCCGCCGTGTGGGCGTAATACCTACGTCCTGCGTCTGATTGTATTGGATTAAGAATAATGTGTCTTAGGGGGGTCACTTGCGCCTCCTTATATAGTCCGGAGGGCAGGGTTACAGATCTGGAAACTAATCCTAGTTGGTTACAATTGCCATAGATAGTTCGACATCAATTCCTATTCTAACCGACTAGAATCCTGCTTGATCTCCACGTCTTGTTTCCTTGCGCGAAACTCCGAGCTGTCGGATCAAGCCTCGAACTTGTCTCGTAATGGGCCAAGCCTCCTGGCCCAAGTCTAGCCGTAAGGGTATAGGGGTTTATACCCCCACAGTAATACTAGAATAATATACTAGCATGCATTATTTTTTAGTGTATATATATACTTAATATACTAGCATTCATTATTATATATAGAAAACACTAGAATCATATATATATACAAAACACTAAAATCATATTTTCCAAAGTGCTGGGCATATAATTCATAGCATTCATTTATATATATATATGGTTTCATATAGTTATATATAAACGCAACAGATATATATATATATATGGTTTCATATACATATATATGGTTTCAAATAGTTATATAAAATTATATATATAAACGCAGCAGTGCCATATATCCATCTCGGTTGGAGTCAGTACATGGGGGCCGGATCGGTGGTGGACGGCGCGCTAGAGGTGTAGATGACCGCGGCAGCGGTGGTGGACGGCCGCGCGGCAGTGGTAGTGGACGGCGGTGCTGGAGACGGTGGCGCGGCGGTGCTGGACGGACGGCGCGCAGACACAGACGAATGGCGGCGGCGAAGACGAAGGGGTCTGCTCGACGAAGTCGAAGGAACTGTTCAGATCCAGGGCGCCCGTGCGTTTATATAGGGGCGGACCCTTTAGCACCTGTTCGTGGCTGGAACCGGTGCTAAAGGGTCTTTAACACCGGATGGTAACACGAGCCGGTGTTAAAGGGTAACCCTTTAGCACCGGCTTGTATTACCAGCCGGTTCTAAAGGGACTCTTTAGCATCGGTGCCAGCCACGGACTGGTGCTAAAGGATCCATACGCGGGCTCGGGCGGGGTCCTAAAATTTTCAGGACCATTAGCACCGGTTGCCACTATGGGCCGGAGCTAAAGGCCCTGTTTTTTAGTTTAGGGTTTTTAAAGTGTTTATATATACACTCTATATTATAAATTGTATAGTAAATTAAATATTTTGCATAATATTTTTTAAACAGTGACATATATTGTAATTTTTTTAATGTACACATAAAAATTTTTAACCTTAAATATTTTATTGTATTTTTTATTTTGCAATAATTTTGTAAGGAATGTTTAGTATTTTGTTAATGTAAAAATATATTATTCCAATAAATTTACAAAAACTATATCCAATCAACTGAAAATTTATTTTTACATCATATTGACGTTAAGCTTTTTATTTTTGTTATTTATTACCCGGTATGCTAGTAGGGTATAGTTTTTATCAAATAAAAAATCTATTTATCATATAAAAATGTATATCCTGGTGAACACACCCTTTGACCGAACCCTAGATGGTCCCAAATAGAAAAGTCATGAATACAAAGTTTGTTACACTCATCAAGTTCTACATTTGGTCTAATGGTCAACTTTTCATTTAGAAAAGTTTGAACTACTGAATTTTGAATTTTGAGAGAATTCATAGACACGCAGCGGTTTCGGAACCCTAGATGGTCTCGAATGGAAAAGTCATGAATAGCAATATTGTTCCACTCATCAAAATCTACATTTAATATATAGACCATTTTTGCATTTGACAAAGTTTTGGGAAGGTGTAGTTGAAAATCCACAATTGACACATATAGTTTCATATAGTTTGTGTGAGATTCAAGATTTGGTGGGTATTGTTAATATAAACTTTCTCAAATGGAAAAATTGTGTATATAAAAAGTTTAGATCTTAATTATATCTAACAACTTGGTATTCAAAATTTTTTCGTTTGAAGTAATTTAGTTTGTCATTTAACCAAGTTTGACCAAAACCCGTCTTAGATTTTAAAGAAATGTGCTTAGGATTGGCTCAAAATTATCCAAATGGAAACATGGACAATATATCAAATGTAGATCTTGATGATCTCTAACAACTTTGTATTCAAAATTTTTTCATTTGAAGTCATCAAATAGGTCATTTGACCAAGTTTGACCAAAGTCAAAGCATTGGTTTTTACAAAAACACCCTTTGACCGAACCCTAGATGGTCCCAAATGGAAAAGTCATGAATACAAAGTTTGTTACACTCATCAAAATTCACAATTCTCAAATAGAGTTTCATACAATTCTCAGAATTCGTACATTTTATAACACATACTATTAAACATGACTTTATGTTAACCCGACACAACAGTGAACTTCTTCTTGACGTATGACCCTTGATTATGATCCTGCCGTAACCATGGAGTATCCTCATTGTTTAACAGAGTGCTTGGGTCTTTGTTGACTATGAAGGGCAGAATTCGACCATCCCTTTCGTAATCGCCTGACATGTCTGACTTGTCCTCAATTCCGACAATGTTTCTTTTCCCAGAAAGGACAATGTGGCGCTTTGGCTCATTGACGATTGAGTGGTCATCATTTTTTCCTCTCTTTGGTTTCGTAGACATATCTTTGACATAGAACACCTGACTCCCGTCTGCAGCAAGGACGAATGGTTCGTCTTTGAACCCACTATTGTTAAGGTCCACGGTTGTCATCCCATACTCCTTGTCGACTGTTACCCCACCTCCGGTCATCTTCACCCATTGGCACCGGAACAAAGGAACTTTAAAATTAGCTGCATAGACTAGTTCCCATATGTCTTCTATGCGTCCATTCCCATTTGGATCCGTGGCATCCACGCGTACACCACTATTTTTGTTGGTGCTCCTTTTATATTGGCGAACTGTGTAAAATGTGTTACCATTTATCTCATACCCTTTCTACGTGAGGACATGCATGATGGTTGCCTGGCCAACAAATAAAGCTACTCATCAATGTTTTCATCACCTTGACATTTTTTGCGCAACCAATCGCCAAAAGTTTCCATATGCTGACGCATTATCCAAGCTTCATTCTTCCCAGGCCACTGGGACCGTAGGAAATCTTTGTGTACCTCAACATATGGTTCCACCAGTGAGGAGTTTTAAAGAACTGTGTAGTGTGCTTTATTGAAGTAATCGTCTCCCGTACCAATATATGTTTTCTTCCCAAGTGTTCCCTTTCCGCAGAGTCTGCCCTCGTGTCGAGATTCAGGAATGCTAATTGGGTTAAGGTCTGGAATAAAGTCAACACTAAACGCTATGACCTCCTCTGTTCTGTAGCCCTTGGCAATGCTTCCTTCTAGTCGGAAACGACTATGGACATATTTCTTTAGGACACCCATGAATCTCTCGAAGGGGAACATGTTGTGTAGGAACACAGGACCGAGAATACGAATCTCTTTGATCAGATGAACTAGGAGGTGTGTCATGATATCAAGGAAGGATGGAGGGAACACCAACTCAAAGCTGATGAGATATTGAACGACATCATTCTGCAGAGTAGCTAGTTGCTCTGGATTGATTGCCTTCTGAGAAATTGCATTGAGGAATGCACATAGCTTTACGGTGGCTAGACGTACGTGTGGAGGTAAAATTCCTCTTAAAACAACCGGCAACAATTGCGTCATTAGAACATGACAGTCATGGGACTTCAAGTTTAGGAATTTCTTCTCTGGCACATTAATTATTCCCTTGATATTGGAGGAGAATCCAGATGGGACCTTGATGTTGCTAAGACATTGTTGACGGTGGATATACCATAGAAATCCACATACAAAACACCGTCAACATGCCTCGGTTGCAAGAGGAAACGACATGACATGAACATATTTTATCCATAACTAGTTCCACTTGTACTCTTAGCTTGTTTATGCAGGAACAACAAATTCAAGACATTATTTGACAAAGCCAACATCAGAATCATCAAGAGGAGATCGAGGGGACAACAGGTGACACCCTGGGCCCACAGGGAGGGGGTCGCCCGACCCCTCTTTGGTGGGACCCAGGTGTGCCACCTAGTCCACCGACATAAGGGACCCCTGTGGACACTGCTGGTGGGCCCAGAGGCCCAGAAGTGGGGTCGCCCGACCCCACATCAAAGGCGGTTCCAGGGTCGGTGGCCTCCCACCGACCTTCTCCACATGTCCCACATGTTGATTTGCCCCTGTCGTTGATCAAATGGCGGTTGTGAGGTCGGTTTGATCGAAGGGTGGAGAGAAGATGTCACGCGGATCGATGACGTGGCGATGGAGTAACCCCTACTCCATCTCCCTCTATAAAAGGCAGCCTCCATCCTTCATTTCAAGTGTGCAATTCCAAGGCCAAGTGCATTACAAGTTCCAAGCATACAAGTAGAGTAGTAGTTAGTCTAGAGTGGGAGTTAGAGTCGAGTCGAGCGAAGCTCGGGGTCTCCGGAGTCGTCTTCTGGAGAGTCTGGTATAGCTCTTGTACCTTTCTACTTTTGTAAGACTTTCCTTTTATTAATATATTATTCTTACTTTACTTTACTGAGTTCTTACTTAGTGCAAGTCTTTTAGTCTTGTTGTGCATTTACTTTAGTAATATAGTTGTCTTAGTGAAGTTAGTGACCTGTAACCACTCCTGTGTGTGCATCATCGTCCTATCTTGAATAGGAGCTCTAGCTAGCTGCAACTAGTTAGCGTTGTAGGATTAAGTGTGAGCGTGGTGCTCATACTTAAGATTACCTTTGATTACAGCTGGCTTGAACGGAAAGTAGGAGCGCACTCCCTAGTAGGTGACAGATCGTGGGCGGCATTAGGTTCTCCTCACGTACAGGCTAGTTCTTAAAAGGTAAGGCGTCCATAAGCCCAATAGTCGCTTTCAGTAAGGGGTTAGGTGAAAAACCTTCTAAGCGTCTTACCAGCTCGGCTATCCCTCGCACACAGTTAGTAAGGCTCTATCGTAGTTAAGACAATTATCTATTAAAGTAAGTCACAGAAGTCAAGTTAGATACATAGGAGTCCTTTACTCACTCGTTGTCCTCCCACCTAGCTAACTCTACCATTTACCTTTAGCATAGGACCTTGGATTCACCACTACCCTTCCTATTCGTTATTTACCACCCTTATTCACTAGTTGATACTAGATAACTCAAGGAATCTCATTCCCCTTTTTGTTAAACACACTTAGCCGCTTTCCCTTGGGAAAATATAAATTACGATACCTTGGAATACTCCTTGGTGAAGTGCTACAGCGGTACATTCTGTGCGCTTGCGGAATTATCCAATAGTAAATAGAGTTACCCTACCAGGGCACTTCTGGCGCCGTCGCCGATATCCGGTGGTTGCGTAAGAAGTGTCAACAAGCATTTCTGGCGCCGTTGCCGGGGAGAGCGTCTGTCTAAGAGTTTTAACAAAAAGAGAATCCAGAGTTTGCTAGTTATCAAGTAGTGATAGGGATAACCCATCACTTGTCTTGTCTTCCTTTATTGTGAAGCCTGACAGTGTATGAGCGGTTTCCAATTGCCGTCAAACTTCGTTGAAGATCCTGAGCAACTGTTGAGGAGAACTAGACGTCGTCAAGTTCCACCTCAAAGGTTCATCTCGAACCTGAATCCGTTAGAGGAAGGAGTATCTGCACCGGTTATCAAAGAAGCTATGGCCCAGAAGACCATCTCTGAGTACTCTGCGCCGTCGGCTGACAATGTCGCCACGGGTCCGCAGCTTAACTTGGGGGATGCGACTTTTGAGTTGAAGCCTGCGCTTATCAATATGGTGCAAGCTAATCCCTTCTGTGGAAAGCCACACGAGGATGCCAATGCCCATCTCCAACACTTCTTGGAGGTGTGCGGCACCTTCACCATCAAGAATGTCGCCGCAGACGCCATCCGTCTTCGCCTCTTCCCATTCTCGTTATTGGGGAAGGCGAAGCAATGGTTCTACGCCAACAAGGGTGAAGTGACCACGTGGGAGAGGTGCGCCAATGCATTTCTCAAGAAGTTCTTTCCGATGGGCAAGACCAGCGCCCTTCGTGGAAAGATTTCCAGCTTCCAACAGCAAGCAGATGAGACGATTCCCGAAGCATGGGAACGTCTGCAGGAGTACATTCGCACCTGTCCTCATCATGGGATAGAGGAGTGGCTCCTAATCCAAGGTTTCTACCATGGCCTGACCGGTTTGGCCCGTAGTCACCTTGATGCTGCCGCTGGAGGAGCATTCTTGCAACACAATGTCAAGGATGCCAAGGACCTCATTGAAAAGATGGTTATAAACCAAGGATGGAATGAGGAACGCCTCCAACCCAAGAGAAGAGGTGTCCATGCCTTGAATGAGGTGGACATGCTCTCTGCTAAGATGGACCTCTTAATGAAGAAGATGGAAGAAAGTTCCAAGCAAGAGACCATTCAACCTTACGCCACTGCACGGGCCATTGAATCTGATTCATGGTGCGAAGTGTGCGGAGGAGATGATCATTTGGGAAACAATTGTCCCGAAACAAAGGAGGAAGTGAGCTTCATCAACAACAACAACAACAATGGGTACCGGCCCCAACAACAGCAATGGAACTCGCGCCCCTTCTACCAAGGTAATCAAGGTAATGGTTACAATCAAAATTTCAATAATTCTTTTGGTAACCAACCTTCTCTTAGAGATCTTGTCTTAGGCCAATCTAAAATCAATGATAGCATTAACAAGAAAATGATGGCTAATGATAAGATCCTTGAAAACTTAAGTGAAAAGTTGGATAGCTTTAACTCTGCTATGAAAAATCAGTTGAGCTTTAACAAAATGCTAGAAACACAATTAGCTCAATTAGCAGCAGCTGTCCCATCCTTCGAGCAAGGTAAGATCCCAGGGAAACCTGAGGACCCAATTGAAGGAGTTAAACTAGTTACTACGAGGTTCGGTAAGCCTCCGGTACAATCCAACTGGAGCTATCTTCTGGATTCGCCCTTCATCACCAAGAAAGACGACCCAGGCCTGCCGACCATCACCTGTGAGATCGGACCGCAAATCTTCCACAACGCCTTCTGCGACCTTGGATCGGGTGTCAACATCATGGCCAAGGTAACTTATGATAATTTGCTAGGGGGGCCTTTGCACCCCACATTTGTTCGTTTGCAGATGGCAGATCAGACGATCAGGTTCCCTGAGGGGTTGGCAAGGGACATACTGGTAAAGGTCCAAGACGACTATGTCCCTGCCGACTTCATCATTTTGGATATGGGATCCAATAATGATGTCTCGATCATCTTGGGAAGGCCATTCCTCAACACGGTCAATGCAGTCATCTATGTGGGGTCCGGCCAGATTCACCTCCAATTCCCAGGATGGAAGGTAAAATGTCCATTCAATGGTTATAAAGCTAACATGCAGGTGAAGGACAAAGAACCTCCGACTAAGCCTCGCCACATCCGACGCCGAAGGGACAAGAGAGGTAAGTCGGCCAAAAGGGCCGAAAAGAAAGAAGAGGAACCCGCTGAACCAAAAATCAATACCAAGCAAGTATGGCGGGAGAAAGAGGTGCAATCAAGGTCCACGTCTCCGGGACCATCTGATGCACCCGAAGAATGAACAAGATGGAGAGGTCCTGCTCTACGGACCTAAAACATGGAGCCCTTGCTGATAAGGTAAATCAGTAGTTATCCCATATTTATTTTCTGCATTTCAATTTCTACTATTCACTTTTCAATTGCATTCTTACTTTGAATTTTGCATATCTTATTTCGACAAAATGTTTAGCCATAATAAATAAAATCTTGAGAATAACTTGTCATAAAAATTTGAGCTGCTGGAGCTCCCAAAGGGGGGTCGGCCGACCCCACCTTGGGGCCCACTTCACCACATTTCAACCTTGCTAGTCATAGAGGTTCCAACCCAGCACTTGGATGCTCTGGGAGCTCCAATGTGGGGGTCGGCCGACCCCCATATTGGCCCCACTTGCCTCCTGCTGGCCACCATTTGAATCACAATGGAGTCCTATGCTTGTAACACTAGCTAAAGTTTGAAAAAGAGTGGTCCCTTGATCCTTTACTTTAGTCATAAGATGCTCCTTTCATCTTTGATTCTTTTGGGACCACTCCACTAGCTTAAATTCTGCAAAGTGGTCACCTAGGCATGCTTGAGTGCTGCCATGGTCCATAGGAATCACTTTAGACATGTCTCCACTTTTGCCATTCATCTTTTACCTTTCACAAAGCACTAAAACAGGGAATCTCAGAAACAATTTGAAAACTTTTGGTCCACACCTAGCCTTTACTTTTCTGGACAATCAATGACACAATGTTTAAAGTGGAGGAGGGGCTAGGATGGGGGTCGGCCGACCCCCATTTTGGACCATGTCTGCAAAATCTTGAAAGCATGCAGAATGGTTCCCTGTATAAAGCTAAGTTCAAATTCAAAGTGCTTCTAGGGGGGGTCGGCCGACCCCTATATTGTGGGTCCACTACTTGCCCTTCTCCCCCTATAAATACCACAGCATTGTGAGCTCAACTCCACACCCAAAACCACCAGAACCATTTCGAGCTCACAATCCTTTCTCTTCTCTCTTTGTTACAAGCCATTTCTCAAGTTTAGTTTAGAAATAGTCATCAAAACAAAAACCCAAAAAGATTCCCCTTGCATAGTAGTAGTAGTAGGAACTTGGTTTGCCTCACTTGTGTAGGAGGATGAAGAAGCATATCTTCGGCAAGTTCAAGAAAGCAAAGGGTGAGAGCTCTTCTCAAGGCTCTCACCATGCTCATGGAAGGGAGGAAGAAGAAGGTTACCATGGGATGGTACCCTACGAGCCTCCATCAAGGATGAGAGAGCCCGAGAGCGGCCTCATGTTAAGCCAAGAAGAGTTGCAAAGGTACTACATCATCCGAGAGGGTCTCTTCCTACACACTAGCATCATCGATCCGGACCTTTTGGCCCGCACAGGTATGGATGTTGAATTCGATAAGGTGTTTAGAGCAATTGGTTAGAGTAGTTTTTTTGGCAAGTGCCTGAATTTGGAAAAGAATTGCTTGCTAAGGAATTTCTATGCACCCTAAAACTCACAAATAATGGAATATCTTTTCGCATGTGTGAGCAAGAACATCAATTAAATTGGAGTTTGCTAAACACTGCTTTAGAGTGTGAACATGAATGTGAACTTGATCTAGATCATGCCACTAGAATGTTCGATAAATTTAGATTCTGGAAAGCAATTTCTGGCTCTAATGATTGTTCAAATCCTACTCCCATTGAAATCCATAATCCAACCTTGCGCTTTCTTCACTTCTGGATCATGTGCACTCTATATCCTGGCATGGGAACTGATACTTTAATTGATGATAAACTTAAAATTCTCTATGCCATGGTTAGTAAAATCAAGGTCTCCCCTGTGAAACTGCTAGTGAACTATTGGCTTAACTCTATTGAGTATGGGAAGCCCATCTATTTCACATCCTTTATTACTCGAATAGCCGATACTTTTGGATTACTTGAATCACATTATTTTGAAGACATTGGCTATGTTAGAGGAGTGGTAGATGAGAACTTCTTTATCAATGCTAACATGCTCATAAGAGATTCAAATGGTGAACTTAAAATGATTTATCCGGGCTATACAACCGAAATTCCTCTCCCATGTGCGAGGCGCCGGTTGTATGGGGTCCGCACACTTACCATTAGACTAGCCCGAGTGGCAAGTCCAGATGTTGCAGGGACACGCAGGGTGACAAGAAGGATGATGCAAGCCGCCCAGATGGAGCAAGGAGGATCCTCGCACCATGACGTTGAAGAGGGCGATGAAGCGATGTCAGTGGATGCTTCAGACTCCATGGGTCTACCTCCACAACGCACTCCACGCCCAAGGGACAGGGCTAGGCGTCACCAGCCCACAGGTATGGACAGTCTCATTAATGACATGGGCGAATTGCAGATTGGGCAAGAAGCAACATTGCAACTGGCGTTACAAAACGGCCAACATATCCGACGTGTGCGAGAGGAAGACGCACAACGCTGGGCCGGATGGTACCAAAATTTCCCGCCACCACAGTGAGCGAAGATCTAGCTTGGGGGAGATCCTCTCCCCCACTAAGGTAAGTATTCTATCCTATTTATTTTCATGCATTTTATCATTCTTACTTAAAAAAAATAAAAAAATAAAATAAATAAATATTTATTAGCATTTCCCTTTAGCATATATGCTTCATGTATGTTTATATCCCTCATGGAAATTATGACTAGTTGCTTGTTAATGTTTCTCTAGTGCCTAGTATACAACTTAGTATTTCTCTAAGTATGGATCACTTAGCTCACTTAAACTGCCATGAACCTAAAAACTTTGTGGGTTGCAAGTGCTAGAACTAAGTCTAAGTTGTTGTGGGACATGAGATAGTAAGACAAGAGCTACTATAATATTTTTCTAAGCATGCATGATTATCAGAGATTTATTCTTAAAATGATCAAAACCTTAATTGTTCCTCAATGGTGATGAATTCCTACCACAGCCATATCTACTTTACATAATTGCAACCTTTCCACATAAGCTATTTGCTTTGTGTTGAGTGTCGTCAAGTCTTGTTGACCCTTGTTAAGAGACTTTTCATGCTCCTAAGATCAAGATCACGTACACACCACATATATATATGCTGCTTCTACACTGGAAGTACGCAACCACATGTATTTCGCATCCACTAAATAGGTTGCTCCATACTCTAAATGGTAGAACATCTCTCTAAGCATTATTTGGTAAATGAGACATCAAAAGGGCTAGGCAAAATGAAATAAAAAGATGGACATGTGCAAGTCCACAGAAAAAGAAAATTGAGCACATGAAAGCTCATATATAAAAAAAAAGAAAAAAATGCTAGCCATGTCTCAATACATAGAGAGTCTATCAAATAAAGGAGCAACCTAGTCCACCATATATCACACTTGCACATCTTGATCTGGGAGTATGACACTTCTCTTCAAGGATCCGAGCTTTGACTTCGCAATACATGCAAAGTAAGTATGCTATCTCCTTTCATCCCTACCTTGAACTCCACATAAGCCTTTTAGAAATAGGATGAAATAGAGAAGGCAACTCTTACCATATGCCTTGGTGAGGAATCATACACCATTTGAGTGACATGAGAGAACCATAAGAGGAACATTTAAGCTTTCTTTTGAAAATATCACAAAACCTCTGATATGAAACTTGCTAAGAATGAGAAAGTTAGTGCTCAAGTCAAACTGTTCTGTCTCTCAACCACCTAAGACAAAGGAAAAGCCATAAGCCCCATAAGGGACTAAGGTAATAGGGGTAAGTTTACATAGCTAAATTTTTCATGCAAAGAGAAGAACTTTGTTGTACACATGGTACTCTTGAAATGTGAACATAGTAACAATACCTGATCCACCGAGGCTAAGTTTGATTGTTTGCTCGGGACGAGCAAAGGTTAATCTTGGGGGATCTTGTTGACGGTGGATATACCATAGAAATCCACATACAAAACACCGTCAACATGCCTCGGTTGCAAGAGGAAACGACATGACATGAACATATTTTATCCATAACTAGTTCCACTTGTACTCTTAGCTTGTTTATGCAGGAACAACAAATTCAAGACATTATTTGACAAAGCCAACATCAGAATCATCAAGAGGAGATCGAGGGGACAACAGGTGACACCCTGGGCCCACAGGGAGGGGGTCGCCCGACCCCTCTTTGGTGGGACCCAGGTGTGCCACCTAGTCCACCGACATAAGGGACCCCTGTGGACACTGCTGGTGGGCCCAGAGGCCCAGAAGTGGGGTCGCCCGACCCCACATCAAAGGCGGTTCCAGGGTCGGTGGCCTCCCACCGACCTTCCCCACATGTCCCACATGTTGATTTGCCCCTGCCGTTGATCAAATGGCGGTTGTGAGGTCGGTTTGATCCAAGGGTGGAGAGAAGATGTCACGCGGATCGATGACGTGGCGATGGAGTAACCCCTACTCCATCTCCCTCTATAAAAGGCAGCCTCCATCCTTCATTTCAAGTGTGCAATTCCAAGGCCAAGTGCATTACAAGTTCCAAGCATACAAGTAGAGTAGTAGTTAGTCTAGAGTGGGAGTTAGAGTCGAGTCGAGCGAAGCTCGGGGTCTCCGGAGTCGTCTTCTGGAGAGTCTGGTATAGCTCTTGTACCTTTCTACTTTTGTAAGACTTTCCTTTTATTAATATATTATTCTTACTTTACTTTACTGAGTTCTTACTTAGTGCAAGTCTTTTAGTCTTGTTGTGCATTTACTTTAGTAATATAGTTGTCTTAGTGAAGTTAGTGACCTGTAACCACTCCTGTGTGTGCATCATCGTCCTATCTTGTATAGGAGCTCTAGCTAGCTGCAACTAGTTAGCGTTGTAGGATTAAGTGTGAGCGTGGTGCTCATACTTAAGATTACCTTTGATTACCGCTGGCTTGAACGGAAAGTAGGAGCGCACTCCCTAGTAGGTGACAGATCGTGGGCGGCATTAGGTTCTCCTCACGTACAGGCTAGTTCTTAAAAGGTAAGGCGTCCATAAGCCCAATAGTCGCTTTCGGTAAGGGGTTAGGTGAAAAACCTTCTAAGCGTCTTACCAGCTCGGCTATCCCTCCCACACAGTTAGTAAGGCTCTATCGTAGTTAAGACAATTATCTATTAAAGTAAGTCACAGAAGTCAAGTTAGATACATAGGAGTCCTTTACTCACTCGTTGTCCTCCCACCTAGCTAACTCTACCATTTACCTTTAGCATAGGACCTTGGATTCACCACTACCCTTCCTATTCGTTATTTACCACCCTTATTCACTAGTTGATACTAGATAACTCAAGGAATCTCATTCCCCTTTTTGTTAAACACACTTAGCTGCTTTCCCTTGGGAAAATATAAATTACGATACCTTGGAATACTCCTTGGTGAAGTGCTACAGCGGTACATTCTGTGCGCTTGCGGAATTATCCAATAGTAAATAGAGTTACCCTACCAGGGCACTTCTGGTGCCGTCGCCGATATCCGGTGGTTGCGTTAAGAAGTGTCAACATACATTCAAACATGCTTTCCTTCTCTTCTTTGCTCAAAGTGTAGCTAGTAGGGCATAAGTAATGATGTCCATCATCTGTCTTTTCTGGATGCAGGTTGTCTCGTTCTTTCATACGCTGCAAGTCTTGTCGTGCTTCAAGTGGATCCTTAGACTTCCCGTAGACACCCATGAATCCGAGCAAGTTCACACAAAGATTCTTTGTCAGACGCATCACGTCGATCGCGTTGCGGACCTCTAGGACATTCCAGTAAGGTAGCTCCCAAAATATGGATTTCTTCTTCCACATGGGTATGTGTCCCTTAGCATCCTTGGGAATAGGTTCGCTGCCTCGTCCCTTTCCAAATACCACTTTTATATCCTTGACCATTTCGAGTACATCATCCTCGGTTCGATTGAGAGGTTTGGTCCGGTGGTCTGCCTTGCCTTTAAAATGCTTTCCTTTCTTTCGTACTGGGTGGTTCACAGGAAGAAACCGACGGTGGCCAAGGTACATGACCTTTTGACATTTTTTCAAAAATACACAGTCAAGGTCTTCATAACAATGTATGCATGCATTATATCCCTTGTTTGACTGGCCTGAAAGATTACTCAGAGCTGGCCAATCATTGATTGTTACAAACAGCAATGCTCGCAGGTCAAAGTGCTCTTGTTTGTACTCATCCCACATGCGAACTTCTAGTTGCTCCATAAAAGTTGAAGTTCCTCAACTAATGGCCTCAGGTAGACATCTATGTCATTGCCAAGTTGCTTCGGTCCTTGGATAAGCACCGGCATCATAATAAACTTCCGTTTCATGCATAGCTATGGAGGAAGGTTGTAGATACATAGAGTAACTGGCCAAGTGCTGTGACTACTACTCTGCTTGCCGACAGGATTCATACCATCCGTATTTAAGGCGAACCACAAGTTTCTAGCATCATCTGTAAAATCTAGGAATTCTCTGTCTATCGCTCTCCACTGGGATCCATCAGCAGGGTGTCTCAGCATATGGTCTATCTTACGGTCTTCTTTATGCCACCGCAATAACTTTGCATTGTCCTTGTTTCTGAACAGATGTTTTAATCGTGGTATTATAGGAGCATACCACATAACCTTGGCAGAAATTTTCTTCCTATGACATTCTTCACCCTCAACATCGCCAAGATCATCTCGTCTGATCTTATACCGTGATGCCTTACATACTGGACATGCATCCAAATTCTCGTATTCCTCCCCACGGTAGAGGATGCAGTCATTAGGACATGCGTGTATCTTCTGGATTTCTAATCCCAAAGGGCAAACAACCTGCTTTGCTTCATACGTAGTGGTGGGCAATTCGTTGCCTTTCGGAAGCATCTTTTTTATGATCTTGTCAGATGTACCATTCTTTGCCTTCCATTCCAGCAATTCCAGTGTGGTACCTAGCTTTTTTTTCCCTCTTCAACAGTGGGATATAGCGATTTCCTGTGGTCCTCTAGCATGCGCTCGAACTTGGCTTTCTCTTTATCACTTTCACATTCTCTTTGTGCATCACGGATGGCATCACCAAAAGCATCATCGCCCCGATCATCTTCTGCCGCTACCTCTTCTTCATTATCTCCCCCCATTGCAACATCATTGAAGCCACCGTACTGAGCAATAATATTGGCGTGGTCCAATTCTTCTTCTTCTTTACCTTCATCCATTATAATCCCACTTTCTCAATGCTTGGACCAACAAATATAGTTTGGTACGAAACCAGACTTTAATAAGTGCGAATGAAGAGTTCTTAAGTAGAATATTCTGTCAAATTCTTGCACACGGCACATGGACAGCACATGAAACCGTCCCTCTTATTTGTCTCGGCCACACTTAAGAAATAGTGCACGCCATTAATGAACTCTTCGGAGCGCCGATCGGCATTATACATCCAATTACGTGTTACCATCTGCATTAAATATAACATATATATTATGAAAACCATGCACACATATAGTTTCTCATCTTATTGCACAACATGTCTAACACACATAGTTGATTAATTCAAGCAAGCTTGGCTACAACAAATACAATTGCAACTAGCACTAAAAAAACCAAAACTAAAATGCACTTAAGGAACATAATTAGTTCACGTCCGATCACAACTATAGTAGATAATAGATAGATCATTCGCTTGATCAACATCATTGAACTCCTTTCGCCGGCTCACTGCCTCATCACCTTCAGCCTCAACCACCTGTGCAAAAGATTTTTTGATGTGTTCAATGTATTCTTTCTCCTAGTACTAACCTGTACATTCGCCGGTACCGTTCCACTGAAATTAAAAGAGAGAAACAAAAATTTAATTAATATCATTTTAAAAAATAAGCACATATATAAGCAAATGTCTGGAAATAACTCACATTACGATGCGGACACTTGTAGAATATACGATCCTTGTTTACTCCCTCTTTCGACACTTTGTACTCCATCACAATTTTCTGCCCACACTTGCCACAAGTAATGAGAGGGAGTTCCGGCCGGTATCGCTTTTGAACCCGTTGAGAGACCGAAGACCTGGTCACGGTTGCCATCTACTATCCATACTCAATTTTTAAACAATTATAAATTCCACATTTACTAGTAAACATGTATGATTAAAGAAGAAACTGATAATATCATTTATTTGTCTAGTTACTTCAACAAATCTTTTAAATTATACAATGGACATTATGTAGTAATAAAAACTTATCAAGTGATATTGATAAACCAATTAATTTGAACTATCCTACTTTCTAAGATCATAAAAAGATACTATAATTCATTCTTGCAAACTACATTAATACTAGGTCAACCATGAAATATGATATATATATATGGATACTAATTCAAGTGAATGATTCAAAATAACAAAGTGGATTTGAGCTAAAAATAATGGGAAAATCACAAGCCAAAAACAACATGACAAGGACAAAAAAGGATGCAGTTAGTCACCTCCAAGCATGTAACACCCTAAACTTTGCTCTTTTCAAAATAGATGAAAATTTATTCAGTTTTGTATTTTGTGCTCATGAAAATATAAGGAAAATAATATTTTTCATTAAATTAAAATTTATCATAAGCCTTAGCAATATTGTTGTGCATACATGCTGGCGCATAAGATTTGATGTAATGTTTGCTTGTTGCTCCTTTATATGTTGAGTGAGCAAAGATTTTAAAAATGCGTTTAGTAGATCGATTTTCCTTGACCAGTATGTCTTTATATTTATCTATAACCAAATTCCTTGTTTCTCAGCTCAAAATTTTATTAGGAGCTTCCTAAAATATTATTTATTATCCAAATCACTTCTTTTTGTTTCTCTTTCATCAAGCAGTCTCTATAAACTTTTTAGAAATTTTTCAGCTTCCGTTCTCACTTTTCTATAAACATAATCTAATTTTTAGATGCTCCAAATAATCTTATCATAGGCTCAAAATACTTTATTTGAGTTCCTCATGTTCCATGATGTCTCTGAGAATTTTCTCCAAATTTTTAGAGCTTTCGAAATATTTTTCACGGTTTAAATAATAATTCTAGACTTTTCTGGAATTATTTTATCCATGAAATTAAATAATTCCGAAAATAGTAAATCTCTTATTATTTTTCCAACGTCAAAGCCCATAATAAAACCCAAAAACCATGTATTTATCTACTAATGGGCTTTAAAATTAATTAGATCTGTTAGTAAAGACGAAGGTTGCAAATCAATTAGTACCATATCGCTAGTTGACGTGGAGGTGGAGAGTTTTTCTCCCTATATATATATATATATATATATATATATATATATATATATATATATATATATATATATATATATATATATATATATATATATATATATATATATACCAACTCCTTAGGTTGAACCCACTAAAACTACTATATGAGAAGCCTCTAGTTTGGGAAATCGTGTAGTAAATTAAATTTTTCTCTGGTCCTTGTCTCGTCGACACTTCAGTCTCCAGGCTGCACGACTCTACCGTTCGCACAGAGTTCATCTAGAAATCATCATCGTCAGAGTGTTACAGCGCTGCTAGGCTAACTCAGTGGCCGAGACACAAGGCCATGATCTGTGCATCGTATATGTTCCCACCATCTTGATCAGCGCCACCTCATGACCAAGCAAGCAGATCCCCTAATGTTCTGCTACAACAATTCCATGTAAGCCTGCAAAGTCAGACTACGTACATGCATAATTGACGCATCCATCCTACATGTTTGGCTTTTTGCCTATAATCCCTCTCATCTACTGTTTGGTTAATCATGCCTTATCTTCTTGTTTAATTAATTTCCCTCCATCCAATCCAAAGTACTGTTGTATGTTTTTTAATACATCAATTCACCCAACGTCACTGAAAGCCTTTTTTTTATGCATATACTTCTTTTGAGTAAATCCTATAGTTAGTATATGTATGGCGCTGTACATTTAATATTCTTTTGACATTTGGCTTTATATTGATGCAAATGATTAGAAATTAATAACGGTACTATTTCTAAGCGATTGTACTGCAATATAAAATCAAATAGTCAAATAAAATATTATTTTGTATGGCATACATATCAATTTTACTTTGATCTGTCAATTCCTTTTTTTTTGACTTGCAAACTTCACGCCTTGCGATATCTCTGATCGATTTATTTATTGCTCTTTATCTCTCACACACATTCTTAAAAATTCAGAAATCTGTTTTCACCATTTGAAAATGTAAAGTCTGCCGTAACTTCAAAATATGCTTTCTGGTATTTACAAAACTGCCACTGAATTTGTTTCTCATTGGACCCATTCAAATTGCGTTGGATTCATAATCATGACCTCTACATGTTAATGTCACTGTTTTATCAGTTTGAAACTTTTTAATTTTGTGACCCTATTTAATCAATTACTTTTCTAAACAAAACATTAGAAAATTCATATCTTCTCCGTTTTAATTCCGATTTTTGTGATCTTTACGTCTACGAGATCGTAGCGATGCGTAGAATCATTTTATATACTTTTCATATTGTTTTTATATGATTGGTGTATTGTTCTAATTGTAGCCTTGTTTGCTTCGTGTATATTGTCTCCGATTGTTTGTGTGTTGATGATCGATGATCGAGTTTAGTCGGTGAACAATTCGTGGCAAACAAGAGTACTTCAGTGATCAAGATTTGAGCCTTGGACAACTAGTGAGACCAACAGGATAAGCAAGAGCAATTGGATTAAGGCAAGTATAGTAATTTTGATTTTAATTCTATGAACATGATCCTGTGACTAGATTAATGTTAAGTAATAAATGATAAAAATAACTTTTTAGCCACTTGATGATTTATCTGTAAGTGATAACCGGAACAACAGTGCAACCATGAGGGCTATAATGGCTCTGGCTTTAGCTCAGTACGAAGACCTTTTCTAGCTTGTTAGAGGTTACCTGAAAGGGCGGAGGGGCTGAACCGTTTTGGGTATAGTGCGAGCCCCTGTCCTTATGTGTATAGGATGCGCGTCATTGTGCCATTCGGAAGGGGGTATTCATATTTGTGCGCAAAGGAAACCTTGCGGCCCTAACAGGTTAGACGAACTTTTGAAAGGCTTCATAGTGATCCCTGCCGACCTTCATTGGAAGTGGGTTAAGAGGCTGATCACCTCGGGCGAAAGGGTAAATCATGACTTATGGGTAAAGATGTACAACCTCTGCAGAGTGTTAAAAACTAGTATACTAGCCGTGCTCACGGTCAAGAGCGGCCTTGGGGATTCTTGCATCGACGGTGATGACTTTTGTGTGTTAAATATGCTCATTATTTATTATTTAATGCTTTACATTATTTATGTCACATTGATCATGAGATTGTGGGAGCTATACAATCTAGTTGCTATGCTTGTTGAGTTCGACATGGACTCACTCTTGCTATTTCCCCCAAACCTCAGGAGAAGTTTAGGCTTGTGATCAACCAGTCAGTTGGATCCTGTTGAGTGAAGTTAATACCCAAAGTTTGGAGTTGTCAATCCGCTGTTTGCGATCAAAGGTTATATCTTTTATACTAAGTACGTTATATAATTTATGCATTGTCTTTTGATATTACCCCTTATTTGTTGCTATACGTGAGATTTGCCTTTTAAAACTCGCATATGGTGCATATCTGGTTTTGTCCTTAAAATCGGGTAGTACAAAGCCCGAAGAAACGATGACGGAGTTGAAGAAGATCAACGAGGGGTGTCGGAGATGAATAACAAAGGAAGACCAAGCAAGAACAACAAAATGGAAGCTCACAACAATGGTGCTCTCTGTTTCGAATGGGCAGAGGCGAGGACGAAGCCGGTCTATAAACCGGACCTTTAGCACCGGTTCATAACATAAACCGGTGCTAAAGGCTTTATCTCGGCCCATGGCACTGGCCGGTGCTAAAGGGGACCCTTTAGCACCGGTTGGTAACATGAACCGGTGCTAAAGGGTCCCGGCCCCGACAACACCTGTCAGTAGCCGTTGGGCAGGACCCTTTAGCACCGATTCGTGTTACGAACCGGTGGTAAAGGGGCCTTTAACCCCGGGCCGCAAAAGGCCGAGGTTTTTAGCGATTTTGGGCATCGACCAATGCCTCATTCTGTAGTAGTGTGTGCATGGCGCGCGCGCACACACACATCGTTGGCATATATGTGCCTCATGGAGTGAACCTAGGGTTGGGTTGGGATCATATATAGGACCAAACCGATGCATGAGAGGTTTCACCTTGTTCAACTCAACCAGCGACAGTCTCAACTCTCCCATGTGGTACGTATACATGAGCCAAGAGAATTTCGCCATAAACTAATCGGTGGGAGGACAAAGATGACTCAGCAAACTGTTCAATTTTTAGTGTCTTGATGAAATTGTAGTAGTATACTATTCTCTATTGGTCTGCTGGTACAAGCACACAGCAACTTGCAGATTTATCCTATGTGTACAATATCTCACTCTGAGTCATCAAAATAGGATGTGGCGCCAACGACTAAGCAAATCGCCCAAGTATAATTAGCTAGAATTTAAAAACAAAAGAAAAACACTACGATCACTACTACAGTCAGGTACAGCAGGAGCGGCTAAATAAGCTCCGCACTTATGCAAACGCTCTTACAGTGGAATTCACTGTAAGGGCGGTTCAACATCAGCCGCCCTTACAATAACCCACTTTAAGGGCGGTTGAAAACAACAACCACCCTTACTAGTGACCACTGTAAGAGCGGCTGGTGCTTTCAGCCGCCCTTATAGTGAGCATCAGTAAGGGCGGCTTGCGTCTCAGCCGCCTCTATTGTCTACATTTGCAAGGGCGGCTCAATCTAGAACCGCCCCTAAAGTTATTTTACAGAAAAAAATATAAAAATTACAATAATCGAGTTGACAGCACAGCACAGCACCATATACATATATACATATATAATCAGATTCTCAACAACACAGATTCACAACATAAATATTCATACATGTACACAGCACCACATTTATAGTCCAACACATTTCAAGTCCAAAATGTTTCCAAGTCCATTACAAATTCATCCAAAAGAGTCCGAAATTTTTCAAGTACTAATACAAATCGATCACAGTCCATTCCAACAAGTTCACATGTAATCAACGACCTAGACATAGCCTATCCCACTGACGGAGGTGCTGGTAAAGAGGATTGCTACCTAAGTCAGAATGTGGGTTATGGTAATAACCTTTGTAATAAACAACATGGTCCATTATAAAGTTGCAAAGGTCACCGACAATCTCTAAGAGGTCATCATCCCTGTAGACATCCCTTTTTAGTCCTTTTTCTTCTTTCCACTACAAGATCGTAAAAGACAAGTTTAGGTCTATTGTAAAGAAGAGATTGCAAAGCTAAGTGAGAAATACTATGTTTTCATACTACAACCCACTAAGAGATTCAAACTTACCAATTCAGGGTGTCTCCTGTAGCCTTTTGTGTTACTGATGAAAGCACATACATAGTATCCACAATGCAGACTCCCTGGCCTTTGCTTGGGAAACTTTGTTTCAATTTACAAATGGAGATGTCAAGTATAAGTACTGAAAAATTAGAAATTTTATGCCAAACTAAGTCGCACTTACCGAACATAGAGATTTGAAACGCAAGTGGCTCCCCAGACCTAGATCATGCCTTCCTTTGTGATTCTTGACATAGGCCCTGAATGCCATGTTTGAATGAGAATCGATGTGACTTATAGTATGCAGAAGTCAATATTAAAGTGAATCACATAAGGTTACTAGGATTACTAATTTGCTTACGTAATGAGAATTGACATGAAGTCTTTATATGTGTGAGGGTCAAAATATGTAGAATCACAAATCCATGTCATGTTCATCCCGACATCGACACCTATGACTATCCAGTGATTGCTACAACAATTTTAAATAAACACATAAGTACCATGGAATCAAAATAAGATAAACCGAACTATCGTTAAGTATACAATTAATAGAACTTACTTGAAGTGGTATGGAATCCATATTGTATCGAAGTGTTGGAGATTCTTTAAACATACGGCAATCCACGCCGCAACCTTAAGAGACTCTTCTCTTATTTTGGCCGCACGGATCTTTTCTTTCTCCGCCAACGTCCCTCCAGCAACTAGCTGTGGCGCATCCAATTCCCATCTCGATGGGTAATTAAAATTTATTTGAGCATGTAGATTTCATAAAGTGTGCTTGCATTCTAAAAATCATGACGTAAGTTAGTTTTAGCAAAATCCAACTAGGTTACTTTCAGATCATATCAAGAGGAAGAGGAGTTACAGAAACCAAGTGCGAATCAGATTCATCGACATTGAACTAAGGTGAAAGCATGATTGGATGTCGCTGAAGTCAAAGGCAATACCCGAAGCAGGGCCACCAAATGTGCGAGCAGGTATTACTGCTTCCAACACATTCAGTTCTGTACGTGAAACATGCAAGTAGTACCAATCATGGAACCTTCTCATTCCATATGGCATCTTACACAAGATCCGATTTGGTAGGAAACGTTTGCCTTTTACATATTCTTTTGGGCAATCCTTTGACCACTTGATGGTTTCAACATCTGGATACTTTGTTATCGTTGTGTAGTCTGAGGTGTCAGTGGGCATCCTGTAGGCAGATTTGTTCGGGCCTTGGTTCTCAGGCTTGAACTGGTCATGAGCAAACCACTTGTACATACCCGAGACGTTCATATCCACAAAAGATGTTGACCCTGTTGACCTTATCATGATGGGGATCTTTTCACGAGCTACACATACTAGAGGGAGTAGTTCTTCATGTATCGGCGGTGCTTGTTGAAAAGTCTGTGCCATCTCATCATGGCCTTGCTCGGGGCGAGCTGGAGAAGGTTGTGGCTTAGGAGGCACATGTGGTGTCTCGTCATGCTCTGACTCGTCACGAGCTGTAGAAGGTTTTGGGCTATGAGGCACATGTGGTGTCTCGTCACGCTTTGGCTCAGCACGAGCTGTAGAAGGTTGCGGGCTCTGAGGCACATGTGGCGTCTCATGCTCTGGCTCCGCACGAGCTACAGAAGGTTCACCTATTTGAGGCTCATGTGGCGTCTCATCATGCCCTGGCTCGACCCCTTGCTCACCAGCGGTTGGAGAAGCCGGTGCCCTCTCATGCATCAAGTGGTCCTCATGAGACGGTGAATACACCTCTCCATCCTCAAGGTGGACTCTCTCCAGGTGTACATCACTTGGAGTTGGCGAGGAAACATTCAACACAATATCCTTTTTGTACCAGAGGATGAACTGTTTCATGAGTAGTCCAAGCTCACGAATCCCCTTGCTAGTTGGGTGTTCAATCTTATGCTTCGTGTACTCAGGATTCACGGTATGCACTCAACCTTACTATAGTCGGCCAGGACCGGTTTATGGTGCCAGATGTCGCCTGGAATTGGAGGATGTGCCAGACCCGTTACCACCTCAGCCATCTCCTGTCCCCTACCGATGGGAATCAACAGGATGCAACGAGTTGGCACCCGTATGTGATCGACTGAGGCGGAGGTTGCATTGGAACCTTGGCTGCTTTGAACATTTGGAGGGCTACCAACTAGAACCAAATCCCTAGGTGGCTCCATTTGTGACCGTCGCTCAGTAGACAGTCCTTGCTCCTGTAGTTCCTTGGCAACTAGGGTCTTCACTAGGGTGGCAAGACTCTCCTCCCGGTTTCTACCATGTTTCTTGTACATCTCCACATCCTCTCGAAATCCTTCCTTCCAGGTCTTATGTTTCCCCAATCCCCTGACATAGCCTATGTGCTCGGGGTTTCCCAAGCCAAGGCTAAGTTCGTCCTTCTCTCTAGAAGTAGTGAATGAGCCCTTCACGGTGTCTTCAGAATATTTAATTATCCCTGACACTGCCTCCTTGGTCTCTGGCTTCGCAAATTTCAGATTGCTGCCTGATTCTTCAAGATTCCTTGCAAAGACCCAACGCTTGGTGCGTGGCTTCAATTTCATTACTTTTGTATTCCCAGCAGCTACGGCCTCCTCTTCCATCTTTCTAAACATCTCTTCCTTGCCCTCGTAGCCACCAGGGCCTAGACGAGGGTGGTGGATGTTCTTCTTCGCCTGCAAGCTGTTCTTTTCACTTAAGGCCAAAGATTCTGGTGCAGTCTTCTCAGCCACGAGCAACGCCCAGATAGCAGGAGTGATGTGTCCATACTTATGGTACGGAGTTAACCCCTTTTTGATGTACTCGGTGTTCAGCTCATTCCTCCAACGCTGGAAGGATTCTCCCATCATCTTCATAGCACGTCGTCTTACTAGGGGTAGCTTCTCTGTGGAATCCTAAAATTAAAATTGACCAATAGATGATTTTTCCATAGGTCATCCTTTATGTCCTCTGGATAGTCGTGCCAATTGTTGATATTTGGGAACGCAATAAGGAATTGATCCGCAAGCGCACGGATATCGGTGAGCACTTCACCCGGGAGGTTATCCAGAGTATCGTATTTATTTTTTTACCACTAGGAGCAAGAGTGCATCTGACTAACCGGTCTATTACTACTAACCTTTAGGCACAAAGAATGTCTTTCGATGTGAGTGATAAATAGAGAAGACTGCAACCGTAGTCTCCTTCTAACCTTGGTAAGGATGATCTACTGTTCTAATGGGGAGGCTAACGGAATCTAGACACCACAAAGGATGTTCAACCCGCACCTATAAACCCTATCCTTCCTGCTAACGAGATGTGATCTACAAAGGTAGCTC
Organism: Sorghum bicolor; assembly: GCF_000003195.3. Classification (NCBI taxonomy): domain Eukaryota; kingdom Viridiplantae; phylum Streptophyta; class Magnoliopsida; order Poales; family Poaceae; genus Sorghum; species Sorghum bicolor. The sequence continues at coordinate 44,848,397 of NC_012872.2, forward strand.
GGAATTGTCACGTTCCTCACTACTACCACGGTCTAGCTAGTCAGGGAATATCTATGAGTACCCCAGCCTAAACACCGCATTTACGCCAGCAATGATTACTCTAAACTCTACGCGAAGAGATTAAAGTAAACTCATAAACCATAAGAACAATAAAACAAGAACTTACTAGAATTTAGAAGTCGAATTACTGAAGAATCCTAGGAGCAAGCTTCGGGTTAGGAGAACTTGATCCCGCAGGTACAAGCTTGGAGTAGACACCGACAGGCCGGGCTTCCTCCACTCTACACCTCCACTCTATCTCTCTCAATCTAGTAGAAACTAGAAGATCTATTTCTACCTTACATTGATTGCTAAGCCTAAAAAGAAATATTAATTAGAGAAGAGGTTTTCCTTCGAGGGCACCCCTCAGTCTCTATGATAATTTCTTCATGTCTTGTCCAGGGGCCAGGGGGGCCTTGCTTATATAGTCCTCCCCTTCTATGCGTTTTTGGGTCGATAGGCGAGGTGGTACTATGTTTTTCTTGATCCAATAGGTCGGTGGAATGTCCGGAGCGAAGAGAGTACTGATCTGGCTCCAGAGGGGGGCGGGCGCCCAGGTCCTCAGGGCGGGCGCCCTGGGCCTGGCCCCGTTTCGCCTCCGCTTCGGTCTCGTGGCTTCTGGAGTCTTCTAGATGGTGTAAAATTGCGCGGTGCGTTGATATCTCTATGTAATCCCGACATGTGGGCCTTTCTTCCTTATTTCCTGATAACCCCCTGCAGAAACAGATAAACAACAAAACTCGTGGAATTCTGTCAGATCAAACCCTAATTCTAGGTGTTGGTTGCATATTGGTCCTTTCTCTTGTTTATTTGATAATTAAAATTGATACTTAAGAACCGTCAACAAATACCCCCATACTTAGGCTTTTACTCGTCCTCGAGAAAAGGATGGTTAAGAAAAATATCTGGGGTAAACATTTTAAAAACATTCTTTATATAATTGCAGGGTGTTAAAATTCCACTGTGTACCATAGTCAGGGAAGTATATGGTTAAGAGTAAAGATCCTTTCTTCTCAATCCTATCACTTGGATTTTTTGTATATATTTTTGAAAGAAAGTTAGCATACCTTTTGATCCTCATAGGTTCTCTCAAATCACTCATTATCTTTTATATATATATCTCACTGAGGTTGTTTTATTTTGCAAAAATTCTCAAGCATTCTTACTTTGCATTTATTGCCTCATCAAAACGGGATCCGAGGAGGGGAATGTCATACTCTTAGATCAAAGACTTTGGAAATTTAAAACTTTGTCAACTCTTGCTGGCATATTGCTTATTAGAGGGACCATGGGCTATCATTTTTTTTCTCTTTTCTCTTTTCTTCCTTTTTTTAAGTGGATACCGAGGTACCCCTAATTCTACTGCCGGACACTTGTCCATTTTTTCTGCGAGGTTGTCGAGCACTTGCTCCTTTTTATTTCCTCGAAATATCTCTATTTTTGCATAGCACATGCCTCTAATGCAATAATACTTCGGAAGAGTGAATCTTACTGAAATAATGTCTTGATCTTGGGAGCATGATAAATCTCTCAACAAGGGTCTAACTCATTTTGAACAAACTCAATACAGAGTAGATAGCTTTTATAATCATAATTAATATTTTTAGTTTTATCAGGCATATAAAACAGTGAGGATGGTAGCTAGAATTTTGAATATTTTGAAATAAATTCTCCAAGCAACAATGATATCAAGATTAAGAAACTCATACTCTACCATTCCATATTGACTTACGTAACACAGGGTTTTAAAATGATTTTATAATAATTGCAATTTTTCAGGAAATACCATAGATTGAGATTAATCATGATTAGAAATATTTTTAATCTTTTCATCTTATCATGTCGGAAACAATATTCTACATAATCCAAAATAAATGTATGTGTAAAGTGTGCAGAGTGTGTACCTGAATCGTGGAGTGATGTAGTTGGAGTGTGTTTGGCATGTCAAGGGATCTCCCCCATACTTGTTTTCTGCTTTCTTGCACAAAGATAAAGTAGAGACACACAAGACATAATAATAATAATAATACTCTTTATTAATCTTGAGGCATTTATTACAAAAGACTGATAGCAAACTAATAATAGCAAACTTAAACTGAATTTAAAGATAGATGACTAAGATGCATTGCCTCAAGGTCTAATCTAGATAACTTAGCGGCGCTCTAATTCTTTGATCTTCTTGTTGGCACTGGCAAGATCCTGCCTAAGGCCTAGTATAATGGTGTTGTGGTTAGAGAGCTGCCTAGTGAGGGAATTAATCGAGGACTGGAGGTCTATGATAACTCTATCTAGCCTGCGAACTTCCTCATCAATATCCATTATAGTCTTGCGACGCTTGGGAGGTGTCTCAAAAGCATTGAGAGAGTGCTTCGGGGCTGCCTTTGGAGGGATGAAACGGACTTTGGCTGCTCTAATCCCTTCAAAGTAAGGCCTTTCCTCCTCCGTAGTGTAGCGAACACTGCTGATCTCGCCGCTCCGGTTGGTCTTGACTCCAACGACCCTCTCATTGGGTCTAGGTGGAAGGATCCTTGTGCCGGTTGGCACCTTGATAGTGGTCTTCGTCTTGGATGATGATCCTGTGAGGAGTAGGGGTTGTGGCGGTGCGGTGAGAACTGGTTGAGCATGGTAAGATTGGGCGGAGCTGCATTGGCGTAATGGCATGGCTTCTAGCTAACGCTCTGTGTTAGCCGGGACGAGAGCACGGACATCGGGGTCTTCCACAGGCTCCATGTTGAGGTTGAAGGGGACGACTTCCCAATCGTCGTGGTACTTCTCAGCCATTGGAGTAGCAAGGAACTAATCAAACTTTAATTGAAGGAGAGCTAATCAAGCTCTAATTGAAGGAGAGAAAGCTTGGTGGCTTGGTGTTTGAAAACTGAGGTCAGGGGTCTGTTTATTTAGGGGTCAAAAGGGTGCCTTTATGGGTTGTTCGGGTTGCTCCCGTCGACGTGCGTGCGAAACTTTCCATCCGAGGGATTATTCGGATCACCCTTAGTGCATTTTCCATAACAGAGAAAGTCGGGACCGAGGGGGAACAGGGGCTGGGCGCCCGCCCACTTGATCTGGGCGCCCGCCCTCTCTCTGGCCCCTCTGTGGGCCCACTTCTCCGAGCGCGTTCTGGATGCGGAATTATTTAGAAAAATATATATATGACCCAAAACCATCAGACCAAAAGTGTCGGGCTCTAATTCTCCATGGGAAGGTAAAAATGGACTACGTCTATTTCTTCAAATTCCTCATTGGGCTCTAAAAATAATTTAAGACGTTGACCATTTACCTTGAATAACGTACCTTCGCTATTTTGAAGTGTGATAGCTCCGTGGGATGATGAATTGATTACCTTGAATGGTCCTTCCCATTTGCTCCGGAGTTTTCCATGCCCGAAAAGCTTCACCCTGGAATTAAAAAGTAATGCCTTATCTCCGGGTGTGAACTCCTTCTTCTTGATTCTCTTGTCATGCCACCTCTTGACTCTTTCTTTGTAGATCTTTGAATTGTGATATGCCTTCTCTCGCCATTCTTCCAATTCTGATAGTTGCATTCTTCTATAATCTCCAGCAACATCTAAGTCCATATTCCATCTCTTTATGGCCTAGTGTGCTTTGAATTCTAGTTCAACAGGTAGATGGCAAGTCTTCCCGTACACCAATTGGTATGGAGACATTCCGATTGGGGTCTTGTATGCTGTCCGGTATGCCCAGAGTGCATCGGGTAGCTTGTCTTTCCACGCCGTTCCCATTTCATTTACTGTCTTCTGAAGAATATTCTTGATTTGTTTGTTGGAAGTCTCTGCTTGGCCACTTGTCTGAGTATGATAGGGGGTAGCGACGTTGTGACGGATTCCATGTCTTGATAGATATTGCTTGAAGCGTTTGTCGATGAAGTGTGCTCCTCCATCACTTATCACTACTCTGGGGACTCCAAATCTTGGAAATATAATTTCTTCAAACAATCCTCTTTGAACTGACGTTGTCGGCATGCTTGCAAGGTAATGCTTCTACCCACTTGGAGACATAGTCAACTGCCACCAAGATGTACTCACACTTCTTTGATGGTGGAAATGGACCCATGTAGTCTATTCCCCAGACATCAAAGAGCTCAATCTGAAGGTTGTTGGTGAGTGGCATTGCATCCCTTGTATTTATGTTTCCGTGTCTTTGACATGGCCCACATCTTCTGATATATTGCTTCGTGTCTTCATACATTGTAGGCCAATAGAATCCACACTGCCAGATCTTTGAATGTATACGGAATGCTCCATAGTGACCTCCATATGGTGACGAATGACATATGTCGATGATCTTCCATCCTTCCTCAGTGGTCTCACATCTCCTGAGTAAGCCATCAGAGCATACTCGGAAGAGGTATGGCTCATCCCATATATGTGAATGACTTTCTTGAATAAGCTTCTTCTTGTTTGCTCCTGGTGGTACATACCCTGAAACCATAAAATTAACAATATCTGCATACCAGGGGTCAGACCTGTTAATCCCGTAGAGCATGTCGTCCCGGAGTGAATCACTGATGGGGGTTTCCTGTGGACTCTTAAAATACATTCTAGACAAGTGATCAGCAACAGAATTTTCTACTCCCTTTTTATCTTTTATTTCTATGTCAAATTCTTGGAGTAATAAGATCCATCTAATCAGGCGAGGTTTAGCATGAGCAAATATTTTAATGCAGCATGATCAGTGTAAACAGTTATTTTAGCTCCAACTAAATAAGATCTAAATTTATCAATGGCAAAGACAACAGCCAGAAGCTCTTTTTCAGTGGTTGCATAGTTAAGTTGAGCTCCTGTCAAAGTTTTACTGGCATAAGCAATTGCATGATGCTTCTTGTCTTTAGTTTGTCCTAATACTGCCCCCACAGCATAATCACTAGCATCACACATAATTTCAAAAGGTAACGACCAATCAGGGGGTTGAATGATTGGTGCAGAGATGAGTGCTTTCTTTAATAAATTGAAAGATGTTAGACATGCATCATCAAATTCGAAAGGAGCATCCTTGGCTAGCAAAAGAGTAAGTGGTCTAGCAATAAATGAAAAATCTTTTATGAATCTACGATAAAAACCAGCATGGCCAAGAAAGCTTCGAATTCCTTTTATGTTTACAAGTGGAGGTAGTTGTTCAATTACTTCAATTTTTGCTTTGTCTACCTCAATCCCTCTTTCAGACACTAAGTGTCCTAGCACTATTCCTTCCCTAACCATAAAATGACATTTTTCCCAATTAAGGATTAAGTGCTTTTCTTCACATCTTTGCAAAACCTTGTCTAAGTTTTCAAGACAATTATCAAAAGTTTTTCCATAAACAGAGAAATCATCCATGAAAACTTCCATAATCTCTTCAATCATATCAGAAAATATAGACATCTTGCATCTTTGAAAAGAAGCTGGTGCATTACATAACCCAAAAGACATTCTACGATAAGCATAAGTTCCATAAGGGCATGTAAAAGTGGTTTTGCTTTGATCATCAGGATGGATCGGGATTTGATGATACCCTGAATATCCATCTAAGAAATAGAAGAATGAATGGTTTGCTAACCGCTCTAGCATCTCATCTTTGAAAGGTAAAGGAAAGTGATCCTTTCTCGTAGCTTTGTTTAGTTTTCTATAGTCTATGCACATCCGCCATCCTGTGACGGTGCGTTGCGGAATTACCTCGTTCTTTTCATTCATAATAACAGTCATGCCTCCCTTTTTAGGCACAACTTGGACTGGGCTCACCCACTCACTGTACGGCACAGGATATATAATCCCTACATGCAGCAACTTTATAACTTCCTTTTTAACTACCTCTCTCATAGTGTTGTTAAGTCTACGTTGGGGTTCTCGAGAGGGTGTAACAGAAGGATCTGTTGGAATACGATGGGTACAAATCATAGGACTGATTCCTGTAAGATCTTGAAGTGAGTAGCCGAAAACTGAGTGATGTTTCTCAAGAATGGTCATTAATCGCAGAGTTTGATCCTGAGTGAGTTTATCGCTAATGATCACAGGGAACTCTGGATTATTGTTTAGGAAAGCATAGGTAAGATCGGGTGGTAAAGTTTTAAGCTCTATGGGGGGTCTAGGTGTTTCTGCAAACTCATCTAAGGGTTCAGGCTCGGAAGGTTCGTCTTCTTCTTCTGTGAAGATAGGAGTTTCGTCTTCTAAGTCTGGTTCATCTAAAAGCTATAGAGATGCAGCCTTTACTTCCTCCATAGGATCAGGCAAAAGATATGACTCGGCCTTATTATTTAAGGAGTGTGAAAATATTATTGGGAATTTAAAGGTTTTTCCAAAAGAAATGTGTAGCTTTCCAGTATGACCTTCATAAAGGAGTCTTCTAAAAGGTTGTCCTATCAACAGGTCGAAGTCCCATGTATCAAAGATATAGAAGTTCAAATGAACCATGGAGCCTTCTACCGTAAGAGGCAGGACATTAATAATTCCAAGACTGGGGACTAATCGTCCCGAAGATTCCTTTATGACCTTTGTTCTGGGGGTTAAGACAAGATTTTTAAATAGTTTAAGTGCAAAAGATTTAGACATGATGTTGATCCCCACAACTGGATTATAAAGAGCATTAAATCGATCAGAATTATAAGCACAGCGTATAATTATAGAGGGTGTGTCCAAACGGATCACATCAGAGGAAAGCTCTGATTCCTCCAACCATTCGCTACTCATTACTGAGATAAGCTCTCTCAATTGATATTCACTTGGCAAATAAATGCTAAACTGGCCGTTTTGGGGTTTGTCAATAGAATGGTAGTTTGAAATATTTCCAAAATCGGCAAAAAGATCGGATTCTATATCCAGCATGAAGTCCGGTAGTGGAATTTCTTCCTCTTGTGGCTCAGAACTTGGGATAACTAAAGTAGATGAAGAGTTTAGCAGAGTGTCTACTTCGGCTTCGTAGGTTTCATCATGAAGGGTATTATCCATCTCAGCTTCTAGGATTCTATCTAGGATCACTCTAGCTTCATCAGTAGGGATGCGAAAGAAAGAACCTCTAGACATTGTGTGAAGCATTTGTTTGTGATTTTTGTGAAGACCTCGAAAAAAGTGAAACAAAAGAACAGGGTCTTCAAGATTAAGGTTTGGACCAGATTCTAAAAGATCAGAAAAACGTTTCCAGGATTTTCCCAAAGTTTCATTATCTTTTTGTTTAAAAGATAGGACTTCGAGTCTAAGGATGGCTATACGGTCAAGGGAATAGAAATCTAGACAAAAGTTGGCTCGTAAAACTCCCCATTCACCTTGTTGTTGACTTACCTTCTGACTGTACCATTGTCTAGCTTCTCCCCTTAGAGAAAAAGGAAAAAGCTTCCAATGTAAAGTCTTATCAGAAATGCCTTCAATGCGAAGACAATCACATGTTTGCTCAAAATCTCTAATATGAAGGTATGGGTTTTCGTCTTCCTTTCCCAAAAAAGATAGGTTTTGAATCATGGCAATCAACCTAGAACTTAACTTATACTGGGATGTTTGGATAGGCTGTGATGATTCCCATGGTAAAAGGTCAGTTGCTAAAGGGATTCCAGACTCATGGATCGATTTAGAATTTTGGTTTTCCATAAGGTAAGAATAAAGAAAATAAAGGAAGAATATAAAAGATAAGAAAAGATAAAAGTATAGATACAAGCTAATAGTAAGACTCAGGTTATCTCAGCAACCGTCTTTCTCCCCGGCAACGGCGCCAGAAATGCTTGTTGATATTTAGGAACGCAATAAGGAATTGATCCGCAAGCGCACGGATATCGGTGAGCATTTCACCCGGGAGGTTATCCAGAGTATCGTATTTATTTTTTTACCACTAGGAGAAAGAGTGCATCTGACTAACGTGTCTATTACTACTAACCTTTAGGCACAAAGAATGTCTTTCGATGTGAGTGATAAATAGAGAAGACTGCAACCGTAGACTCCTTCTAACCTTGGTAAGGATGATCTACTGTTCTAATGGGGAGGCTAACGGAATCTAGACACCACAAAGGATGTTCAACCCGCACCTATAAACCCTATCCTTCCTGCTAACGAGATGTGATCTACAAAGGTAGCTCGGAATTGTCACGTTCCTCACTACTACCACGGCCCAGCTAGTCAGGGAATATCTATGAGTACCCCAGCCTAAACACCACGTTTACGCCAGCAATGATTACTCTAAACTCTACGTGAAGAGATTAAAGTAAACTCATAAACCATAAGAACAATAAAACAAGAACTTACTAGAATTTAGAAGTCGAATTACTGAAGAATCCTAGGAGCAAGCTTCGGGTTAGGAGAACTTGATCCCGCAGGTACAAGCTTGGAGTAGACACCGACAGGCCGGGCTTCCTCCACTCTACCCCTCCACTCTATCTCTCTCAATCTAGTAGAAACTAGAAGATCTATTTCTACCTTACATTGATTGCTAAGCCTAAAAAGAAATATTAATTAGAGAAGAGGTTTTCCTTCGAGGGCACCCCTCAGTCTCTATGATAATTTCTTCATGTCTTGTCCAGGGGCCAGGGGGCCTTGCTTATATAGTCCTCCCCTTCTATGCGTTTTTGGGTCGATAGGCGAGGTGGTACTATGTTTTTCTTGATCCAATAGGTCGGTGGAATATCCCGAGCGAAGAGAGTCCTGATCTGGCTCCAGAGGGGGGCGGGCGCCCAGGTCCTCAGGGCGGGCGCCCTGGGCCTGGCCCCGTCTCGCCTCCGCTTCGGTCTCGTGGCTTCTGGAGTCTTCTAGATGGTGTAAAATTGCGCGGTGCGTTGATATCTCTATGTAATCCCGACATGTGGGCCTTTCTTCCTTATTTCCTGATAACCCCCTGCAGAAACAGATAAACAACAAAACTCGTGGAATTCTGTCAGATCAAACCCTAATTCTAAGTGTTGGTTGCATATTGGTCATTTCTCTTGTTTATTTGATAATTAAAATTGATACTTAGGAACCGTCAACACCAATTATGGATTGATGGGTTCAACTTGTCTCTGACTAGGGCCCTAATTGCATTGCGGAATTTTGATTGGAACTCCTTTGGCTTAAGGATCTGCCCTTCTTCCCCAACCTCGTCAATCACATAAATCATTTTTGCATTTGGATAGTGGTTTGGCTTTCTAACCCCTCCTTTCCTTTTCACTTTGGTAGTCGAGGCCGAGGTTGTGCCTTCAGGTTGCAGAGCAGAGGCCACAATGGTAGTCTCTGTGCCTGTTGCCTCTGCCCTCTTTTCCCTTGCCCCGTCATGTCCGGCGAAACATGCCGGACGCCGACGTGGTCTTTTTGGAGGTTTATGAGGGACCTGTATAAACAACAGGTCAATGTGTTAGTAGAGGTAACACAGCCATGTCGTTACCAAAATTTATGATTTACTAAGAAACCTTCATATCCCTACCTCCTCGTTTGGGTCAAAGTCCTTGTCCAACTCATTCATCGTTGGCTTCCGTCTAGGTTCACATGGGTGTGGATCCTCAGGACTTTAATATCCTGAGGTTGAGTCATCGTCCTTGCTTGATCCTTCATCAGTCTCTCCTCCTCCCGCTTCTCCCCCTTGCTCCTCGCCAGACTCCTCCTGAGTAAGCATAAATGCTACACCATTGCCCACTTCTTCATCAAACTGTTCCTGAGAAAACTGATCATGTATTTCTTGCTCTCTAGGGCAAGGGTGCTCTTCATGTTCGTTGGATCGGGCTGCATTGCTTGTTGTCCGTGTCATTTCGTGATTTGTTCTAACAGATGAAAGGAATAAAGTGTGCTTTAGTAGTAGTAGTAGTAGTAGCAGCAGCAGCAGCGCTTTAGTAGTAGTAGTAGCAGCAGTGCTTTAGTAGTAGTAGTAGGTTGAAGAGAGGAGAAGAGAGAGGAGCAATGCTTTTTTAGTAGTAGTAGTGGTAGTAGTAGTAGTAGTAGTAGTAGTAGTGGTAGTAGTAGTAGTGGTAGTGGTAGTGGTAGTGGTAGTAGTAGTGGTAGTAGTAGTAGTAGTGGTAGTGGTAGTGGTAGTAGTAGTGGTAGTGGTAGTGGTAGTAGTAGTGGTAGTAGTGGTAGTAGTCGTAGTAGTGGTAGTAGTGGTAGCGGTAAGCGGTAGCGGTAGCGGTGCCGCTGGCAGCAGTCGCAGCAGCAGCAGCAGCAGCAGCAGTAGTAGTAGTAGTAGTAGTAGTAGTAGTAGTAGTAGTAGTAGTAGTAGTAGTAGTAGTAGTAGTAGTAGTAGTAGTAGTAGTAGTAGTAGTAGTGGTAGTAGTAGTAGTAGTGGTAGTGGTAGTGGTAGTAGTAGTGGTAGTGGTAGTGGTAGTAGTAGTGGTAGTAGTGGTAGTAGTCGTAGTAGT
>NC_012872.2:44861223-44882069 GCF_000003195.3 Sorghum bicolor
TCTGGGGGAGGCTAGTATCCAATGGCACTCCATTCGAGATGCGTTTCCCCCAGAAGCTTTCGGTCTAGGAGAAGCTATGGGTATTTGACTGTCATGTTGCCTCACTACACGCTTTTGTATCATCGAGCCAGAAATTTTGAAAAAAAACTAGTAGTACAAGTAGTAAAGGCCTCAGTACCATGTCAATCATCATTTGATCATGAACTTGGAGCATAAAGGCATCGTAATAGAGAAGATGAGGTCATATAGGGGCCGCTGGTAACGATGCCAAGTTCCTCACAAGTTCTTGATCATCAGCTCATATTCCATATAATGAATGGACTTAGACAATCTCATCATCGGCAAAACAAAGGATAGAAGAAAAATAGAAGAGGAGAGTAGTAGTATAGAGGAGCACAGTTTATAAAACTGTCATAAAGAGGGTAGTAGTAGAGTTGGGGACAACAGCAGTAGTAGTAGGATTACAGTAAGCCCCAACAGTAGTGTAGTACTAGTAGAGTACTAGAGTAGAGCAGCAGCTAGCACTAGTAGTAGACTAGTGCAGTAGTGTTGGAGAGAGGATGAGAGTAGAAATAGAAGAGAGATAGAAGGAGCAGAGAGGAAGGAGAGGTGAGGAGAGGGAAAGGTTTAAAAAAGTCCTCAGAAACATGTCTAGCATCATTTGATCAAGAACTTGGAGCATCAAGGCATCAAAACAGAGAAGAAGGCACTATAGAGGCGGCTAGTAATGATGCCAAGTTACTCATAAGTTTTGGATCATCAGCTCATATTCTAAAATAATGTATTGAATTAGACAATTTCATCATCGGCAAAACAATAGTAGAGGAGAGAGAGTATAGTAGTAGTATAGAGGAGCACAGTTCAAAAAATGTCATCAATTCAAAATTATGCCAGTAAGCCACCACAAATAGTAGTAGAGAGTAGTGGCATATAAGCAGCCTGCTATATAAACAACAGTAATTATGCCTCAGTATATAAAACTATCATGATGTATGATTAGTAGAGAGTAGTAGTACAGTTGGAGTACAAAAGCAGTAGTAGTAGGATTGGATAGTAAGCCACCACAAATCAACACAATTGGACAGTAATGATGCATGCTGCATTCACGGTTCTAAACTCGAGCAAACACAAACACTACTAGTAGCTAAAAAAATTCAGTGTTGATGATGCATCAAATCTCTACTACTATCCAGATCATCAAATCACAGTCTATCAACAATACACACTAATAAAAACCCTAACACTATCCAGATCATCAAATCTCTCAGATAGAAATTAGACAGAACGAATAGATAGTTATTAGTAATTAAAATTAACCGCAGATGCTTTCAACCAAATCACAGATTATACACCATTCTCAAACATATGTAATTTATGAATGCTTTACACACTAAACTCTGAATCTATGATATACAAAACTGGTGTGGTATGACACAGAAATGATATTAGTAGATATCAAATTCTTAGGTAAAGTATTGGATAAATATAAAACACAATGTAGCTAGGAACTGATGGAATACAATTTTGCATGTCTCAAATATCACAAATCCTACTGTTAAAGCACAAACATGAGACTGGATCAGAGAGCTTGGGGTTACCTACGCCGGAACGAGATGAGATCAGTCACGCGCGTTTGTGTGGTGTTGGAGGCGACAGGAAGAAGACACGGGCGGCCAAGTCGCCACGCGTGGAGCTCCGGCCCACCAACGGCGTCTAGGGTTCGCGGACAGAGCAGGTCGCCAAGGTCGCGGACGGAGCAGGTCGCCAAGCTCGCGGAAGAAGAGGGACGACGGAGGTCCCCGGCTCGTGGACGCGCGCGGGCGGTCCGCCGTGCGCGGATCTCTGGCTCCCGGCGGCGGCTAGGGTTCCGACCGGCCGGTGACCTGTAGCGGAGTGGTGCGCGGCATGGGGACCGGCGAAGGGGGGAGGAGAGCTCGGGGAGTGGAGGAGGCGGAGGCGAAGGGGGGGAGGAGTGCTCGCGGCTATGGCTGCGGCGGTGCCGGCAGGCGAGTTTGGCAGCCTGGCGGCGGCGTAAGAAGAAGAGAGTCACGCCCAGGACTTAGCCGAATAGCCCTAGCGGCGGCGGCCACTATTTATTTAGGGCACGTGCACTGTAAGGGCGGTTGAGGTCTAGAACCGCCCTTACAGTGGTTTTTTTCAGAATTTTAATTTTTTTTAAATAGAATAGATTTAAACAATTGTCTATATGAAGTGTATAATTTTGAACTATATAATTTTGAAGTGTATAATTTTGGAGTGTATAATTTTGATTTATCTATATGAAGTGTATAATTTTGAACTATTCCATGTTTTTTAAAAAAATAAAAATCAAGTTTTTAGAAATAAAAATCAAATTTATGTAAATTTGAATAATTTGAAACAGTTTTAATTTGAAAATTTTGAATAAAACATTGGATTTTCAAACATTGGATTTCTATTTGAGGTATTTTATTGCCTAGTTTGACCTAGTTTGACCAGGTAAAATTTTGAAATTTCAAATTTTCATGGCTACACGCACGTTTTCGGGACCCTAGACGGCCCCCACTCCAAAAGTCATGAATAGCAAGTTTGTTCCACTCATCAAGATCTACATTTGATATATAGGACATTTTTGCATTTGACAAAGCGTTAAGAAAGTGCAGTTCTAAATCCACAAGTCTCACACACATACATAAATGTAGTCTCACACGCATACATAAATGTAGTCTCACATGGATACATAAATAAAGTCTCACACACATACAAATGACTATTTATTAGTATCCGCCGCCGTAACAGTTTTCCACTTCACACCTTTTTGTTCCCATGGCAATACGTCTTTGGGTAGGTTTTTTTTCCACAACACCGATCTTGTTAATAAAGTCTGTGAATAGCGGCATCTGATCGCACTTATTGTAGGCTTCAACATCATCAACGCCATCAACTCCGATAATGTGTTGTTTTCCAGGGATAACCACATGCTTAGGTTTCTTCTTTGGGGGGACAATGCGGAGCGGGTCGGTCATATAGAAAACCTTTGTAACTTGTGAAGCAAGGACCCATGGATCATCCTGGTAGCCTATGTTGTGAAGGTCCACGACCCTCAATCCGATTTCATTGAATTCATGTTGCTTGATCCAGTGACATCGAAATAGGGCCACATTTAGTGCCTCAGTTCCATAGTCAAGTTCCCTTATATCTTCAATTATGCCAAAGTAGTCGATCTTTTGTCCCCTGCGCCGATAGCCACTGCTCGAACACCACTGTTTTGGTTCACACATTTACTATCCTTTGCGTGGGTGTAGTATGTGTACCCATTGATCTCATAAGAACTCCAAGATGTCACCTGTCTTGATGGCCCCACTGCCAACTTACTGATGGTAATAAAATCTATGGTTTCTCTAGGCTGTATGTTTTGGTCCTTCAACCATGAAGTTAGGCGTTGCTTGTGTTGTTTCATGACCCAATCACCTGTACGACCATTTCTCTCTGATTGGATGATCTCCATGTGTTCATCAATATATGGTTCCATCAATTTTGTGCTCACCAAGACAGCGTAGTGCGCCCGACTCACTTCTGCGTATTCATTGTCGATGAAGATTTTTCTACCATTTGTGCCCTTCTCGGCCAGCCTACCCTTGTAGTGAGAATCGGGAATACCAATCCCTCTCTGTACTTTTAGGTACTCTTGACAGCACTCGATGACTTCTTCACTACTGTAGCCCTCTATCATAGAGCCCTCTGGGTATGCATGATTATGCACATATCGACTTAGAACTGACATGAACCGCTCATACGACCACATTTCATGCAAGTAGCAAGGGCCCAACGCCTGTATCTGATGAACCATGTGAATCATGAGATGTACCATAGGGTCGAAGAAAGCGGGAGGTAAACACATCTCTAGTTGGTTTTGGGTCTCTACGACAAAATCATGTAGGTCACTCAGCTCTGTCTTGCTAATTGTCGGTGTCTAGATTCGTGGTCTAGACACAAACGAATATAGATATGTGTGACTACCTAAACCTGGATGGTGATGCAAGTGGAACATAGAGAATTTATACTGGTTCGGGCCAAGAATGCCCTACGTCTAGTGAGATCGGGGGTCTGTATTGCCTTGCACCCAAGGGTGCTTGTAGTAGGGGGGTACAAGCAGGTTGCGAGAGAGGGCTAAGTCCCAAGTCTCGGCTTTGCGGTGGACAGAGTGTTGGTTGCTACTCTGTGAACGAGTGTGGTGGTCGTGTGCGTGTGTCAACCTTGTGAACCTGTGACGATTGTGAGCCCTGGTTCCCCTTTTATAGCCTTAAGGGGAGGCAGATTTTTACATGGTGATTGTAGATTTCCTCCTGCCGAGTGGAAGAGCGACAGTCCCGACCATGTAGGAGCTTGCCCATCCTGTCCTTGAGGTATGGACGACAGCATGGCTGCTCCTGTGGAGGGTTACCAAACCCTGTTGGAGTCGTGGGGGTCGGATCGGTGATGCTGCTTCTTGTCCTGTTAACAGTGGGAGGAGACAGCAAACAGTGACGCTGATTAACCTTCCCCATTCCTCTTTCACTGTGAGGCAGTACACCACAGTAAAAGAGGTAAGGTTGCATACTGAAAGAGGTAAGGCCACAGTGGCCAGGGTGGTTGGAATAGTCACCACCGTGCCCTGCTGCGATATGGGAGTCACTGCGCCTGTCATGTCGAGGGTACGGGCGCCGTGCGTCGGAAGCCTTGTCCTAGAGGAGCGGCGTTTGACGCCCGAGCCCTGGACGGGTCGGGCGAGACGGAACTTATGCCCGAGGCCCAGGGGATCGGGCGAGGCGGTGTCTGCGTCCGAGCCCTTGGGGGTCGGGCGAGACGGAATTTGCGCCCGAGGCCAGTGGGGTCGGGCGTGCCGTGTTTTGGGCTCGAGATCGAGGAAGTAGATAGCCGGGGCCCGTGTGCTGGTGATCCTAGGGGGCTTGCTTTGCCTTTTGTGATTTTTTATTACTCTGATCTGGGTACCCCTTTTTATGCTACCCAACACTAATCTTCTTCTGTGAGATCTTCGACCAGAAGTAGCACATGCGGGTGATAGCCATCTTCAAAAACTCTGGCTTGATAGCCCTTATTGCGATTGGTAGGAACACCGTCAGCATCATATGACAATCGTGAGCCTTGTAGTGTGGAAATGATAGGTCCTTCATCGACACTAGCTTCTTCGGGTTTGCCGAAAACCTAGTTGGGACTTTGATCCCCTTCACATAAGTGCATAAACCTCTCCTCTCTTCTAGGTCCAGGTTGTAGCTAGCCGCGGGTAGGGTGAATTTTCTAGTTTTTGTCTCAAGTACCGGGTGAAGCTCTGGCATCACATGTCGCTGCTCCATGTCTCTCCTTGCTTTGAGACTATCCTTTGACTTCGGTGTGCCCATCAAGGTAGCGATAAGACTCTCAAAGACATTCTTCTGCACATGCATAGCATCAATGGCATGCAGGACCTCCAATTGTGGCCAATATTCAAGATACTGAAAGAAGATTGACTTTTTCTTAAAAGGCACGCCTTCAATAGGAGGTGTGCTTCTATCTCTAGGTGTTCCATCCATTTTCTTCTTTCCATAGATGACGCTTATATTTTTCACCATTTGGAACACATATTGTCCATCATTACGTCTCTCCGGAGGTCGATCCTCATCCTCTAGGATGTTGCCAAAATACTTTAAGTACAGTTTGCTGCGGTACTTGTGACCTTGCTTTAAAAAGCGACGATTCCTAATGTAAACAATCTTCTTAGATGCATCTAGGTACACCCATTTAGTATCATCCAGACAGACTAAGCATCCTGTCTTGCCTTTGATTTGTCCAGACAAGGCAAACAATGCAGGGTGGTCGTTGATAGTCACAAATATTATTGCTCTTAATGTGAAGGTCTCCTTTTGGAAAGCATCATACATCAGCTCCCCTATCCTCCATAGTTTCTCGAATTCTTCCATCATAGGCTCGAGGAACACGTCCATATCAAAGCCTGGTTGCTGAGGGCAAGAAACAAGAACAGTGAGGAAAAGATACTTTCTCTTCTGACACAACCACGTTGGGATGTTGTACATGGTCAAGATCACTGGCCAAGTGCTATGGTTGCTCGTCCTCTCGTTGAAGGGATTCATTCCATCGGTGCTCAAGGCAAACCGTACATTCCTTAGGTCCGAACTGAACAGTGGGTTGTTATTATCGAAGTCCTGCCACTGACTGCCATCGGCCGGGTGTGCAATCACATCGTCATCGACCTTGCGCTCATCGTCCCACCATGTCATGAGCGCGGCTTCCTTAGGGTTCAGGAAAATACGCCTCAAGCGGTCGGTCACTGGCAGATACCACATTACCAAGGCAGGAATTTTTCTCTTCTTTGCGTCGTTGCCTAATGGGGTGTCCTCTGGAGGTCGAGATTCTTGTACCACCTTTTTGGAACCCTTCTTACTCCTCTTGTTCCTGGTGGAGGCTTCTCCGCCACTGTAAAGGTCATTGTCCTTGTACCGACTTGCCCCACAACGAGGACATTTATCTAGACCTTCGAACATTTTACCACGAAAAAGGATACAATGGTTGGGGCATGCATGGATCTTTTCAACACCCATTGTCAATGGACTTATAACCTTCTTAGCATGGTATGTGTTGGAGGGAACTAAGTTCGACAGTGGCAGCACAGATGACAGAAGATGCAACAGATCGTCAAAACTGCAGTCTGACCAGCCGTACTTAGCCTTCAGGATGAGTAGCTCAAGCACAAAACGGAGCAGTGTCCAATATGTTGGACAACCCTTCTCAACACCATACACAGTCTCCTTTGACGCTGTTTTCACCTGCTCTAGATTTTCTAGACCCTTCTTCTGTTGTAGTATTTCTGGTCCAATGGCCTGAAGCATTTCCTCTAAGTTGTCAAAGTTTTCTGCATCCCCCTCACATGCTCCAACATCATTCTTGTCAACACCGCCAACATCCCCATCATTATTGTCGACACCACCGGCATCATCACCACGTGCTTGTTCATTTGCTGAATCATGTTGCATTTGTGCTTCAAACATGTCTGCGTATTGGGACAACAATTGGCCTTCTTCAGCATCGTCTTCTTGGTCATCATCGTTGCCATCAAGAAACATTACTTCACCATGATGAAGCCATACTGTGTAGTTCGGGACAAATCCTCGCCTAATCAGATGTGATCTGATGATTTCCACATCATAAGTTGCTAAGTGGTTCTTGCAATCTTTACAGGGACAAATAACTGAACAATTATTTCCTGCTGACAACGTCTTTGCATGATTCACCGCGATTGTAATAAATTTGTCCACCTCATCAGCATAGGCTTGTGAGTACCTTGGCAAACCATACATCCAAGTAGCCCTATTCTCCATCTTTACATAAATAAAAAAAATTAATTAGTTGAGAATAATTATTAGCAACAATTAATAAGTAACAATTATTATCTACCATTATTAGCAACAATTAGTAGCTATCATTATTAGCAATAATTGTGTTAGAAATGATTATTAGACATAATTAATAGTACCAATTATTATCTACCATTATTAGCAACAATTAATAAGTAACAATTATTAGCAACTATTATTAGCTATCATTATTAGAATAATTGTGTTAGAAACAATTATTAGTCATAATTAATAGTACCAATTATTATCTACCATTATTAGCAACAATTAATAAGTAACAATTATTATCTACCATTATTAGCAACAATTATTAGCTATCATTATTAGTAATAATTGTGTTAGAAACGATTATTAGACATAATTAATATTACCAATTATTATCCACCATTATTAGAAACAATTAATATTAATAACAACTATTAGTTTACCAATAATTATTCATGCCAACCACATTCCAAATTCATGAAACAAAAACAAAAAAAGGAAACCCTAGATCTAGAATGTCTTTTCTCTCCATACAAGAAACTACAATTAATCTCTATTAAAATCAAGCTATATCACCTAATTTGATGGTGTCAGGTGGTGTCTCAACCTATTCTACACAAAAAGAATCATAGATAAGCTCTAATTTGGTCAACACAAGCTCAAGATCCATGGAAGAGAGAGAAAACCAAAATGTAAATTGCTCACTAACAAACCAATAAAATTTGGATTAGAAGGTGGGAATAGCAGTTTCTTACCTTAAACAAGCTCCCCACCAAAGGATTTAAGTTCAAAACCTCCCCCACTTACTAGAGTGATTTTAGGGAAGTGCCCAAGGCCTCCCAAGCCTTTTTTTGCGAGTGGAAGTGAGTGGCTCGGGGAGGAAGAATAGTGGGCTGGCCACTTATGCTACAGACCACTGCCAGCCGCCCCTACAGTGAACACTGTAAGGGCGGTTGGCTTCCTGGTTCTCGGCCCATCCACTGTAAGAGCGGTTCAAATGTTAGCTGCCCCTGCAGTGTGGGGGGGCGCTCTCACTGTAAGTTTTTCACGTAGTGGATGAAGTTTGCAGGACTAGATAGTTAGACCTAACATTGTTATTATCTAGCATGAAACTGCCTAGTCCTCATAATGACATGAACATAAGTACCTAACTATATATCTAGTTAGGCTCTCTGTCCTCGTAATGACACATGAACTTGTCATTGCGACCAAATTCTGGATCGTATGTTTTTGTTATCATCTAGCATTTCATTACGTATAAGTGTTCAAATTTAGGTTGAGTGATTTAAAAAGGTGGTTATGATACATCTTTTTTTCTTCTTCGACTAAATCGAACCAAGCACCTAGAGATCTCAATTCCCTCTACCTCTATCCAATAGCAGGATCCCCCCACCCCCAATGTTTCTAAAACAAAATCTCTTTCTATTAACGTTTCAATTATGTTAACCCTTTGCACCACTGGAGCCTTCATCATTATATGGGACGCCAATTTGCAGAGACAAGTCAGTTGTAGTCAACTCGACGTGGTTGAATTCAGACCAATCTGCATGAGCTAGCAGCAGACTCGGTGTCCTGTCGGCCATCCCGATCGTATCAGAAGCATAAACACATGCTTCCCGCACACCCAACATGAACCTCCTTGCAAATCCCAAGTGTCTGATATCGAGCTCGGCACCTGCTCCATCGATCTGCAACTTGCAGTGTGTGTACATATGATTATGAGGAACCGACACTACGTGAAAAACTTACTAAGAGAGCGTCCCTCCCCACACTATAGGAGCGGTTAACATTTGAACCGCCCTTACAGTGGGTGGGCAGCCAACCAAATAGCCAGCCGCCCTTGTAGTGTTCTCTGTAGGGACGGTTGATGTTACCAGCTGCCCTTACAGTGGGGGAGGCACTGTAGGGGCAGCTGGTAACACCAACCGCCCCTACAGAGGTCTGTACCAAAACTAGCCAGCCCACTCTTCTTCCTCCCCGAGCCACTCACTTCCACTCGCAAAAAAAGGTTTGGGAGGCCTTGGGCACCTCCCTAAAATCACTCTAGGAAGGGGGGAGGTTTTGAACTTAAATCCTTTGGTGGGGAGCTTGTTTAAGGTAAGAAAATGCTATTCCCACCCTCTAATCCATGTTTTATTGGTTGGTTAGTGAGCAATTTACATTTTGGTTTTCTCTCTCTTCCATGGAGCTTGAGCTTTGTGTTGACCAAATTAGAGCTTATCTATGATGCTATTAGTATAGAATAGGTAGAGACACCACCTTGCACCATCAATTAGGTGATATAGCTTGATTTTATTGAAGATTAATTGTAGTTTCATGAATGGAGAGAAAAGGCATTCTAGATCTAGGGTTTCCTTTTTTTGTTTTTGTTTCATGAATTTGTAATGTGGTTGGCATGAATAGTTATTGGTAAACTAATAGTTGTTGTTAATATTAATTGTTTCTAATAATGGTAGATCATAATTGGTAAAATTAATTATGTCTAATAATCGTTTCTAACACAATTATTACTAATAATGATAGATAATAATTGTTGCTAATAATGGTAGATAATAATTGTTACTTATTAATTGTTGCTAATAATGGTAGATAATATTTGGTAATATTAATTATGTCTAATAATCGTTTCTAACACAATTATTACTAATAATGATAGCTAATAATGGTAGATAATAATTGTTACTCATTAATTGTTGCTAATAATGGTAGATAATAATTGGTAATATTAATTATGTCTAATAATCGTTTCTAACACAATTATTACTAATAATGATAGCTAATAATTGTTGCTAATAGTGGTAGATAATAATTGTTACTTATTAATTGTTGCTAATAACGGTAGATAATACTTGGTACTTATTAATTGTTGCTAATAATGGTAGATAATAATTGTTACTTATTAATTGTTGCTAATAATGGTAGATAATAATTGTTACTTATTAATTGTTGCTAATAATGGTAGATAATAATTGGTACTATTAATTATGTCTAATGATCATTTCTAACACAATTATTGCTAATAATGATAGCTACTAATTGTTGCTAATAATTGTAGATAATAATTGTTACTTATTAATTGTTGCTAATAATTATTCTCAACTAATTAATTTTTTTATTTATGTAAAGATGGAGAATAGGGTACTTGGATGTATGGTTTGCCAAGGTACTCACAAGCCTATGCTGATGAGGTGGACAAATTTATTACAATCGCAGTGAATCATGCAAAGACGTTGTCAACAGGAAATAATTGTTCAGTTATTTGTCCCTGTAAAGATTGCAAGAACCACTTAGCAACTTATGATGTGGAAATCATCAGATCACATCTGATTAGGCGAGGATTTGTCCCGAACTACACAGTATGGCTTCATCATGGTGAAGTAATGTTTCTTGATGGCAACGATGATGACCAAGAAGACGATGTTGAAGAAGGCCAATTGTTGTCCCAATACGCAGACATGTTTGAAGCACAAATGCAACATGATTCAGCAAATGAACAAGCACGTGGTGATGATGCCGGTGGTGTCGACAATAATGATGGGGATGTTGGCGGTGTTGACAATAATGATGTTGGAGCATGTGAGGGGATGCAGAAAACTTTGATAACTTAGAGGAAATGCTTCGGACCATTGGACCAGAAATACTACAACAGAAGAAGGGTCTAGAAAATCTAGAGCGGGTGAAAACAGCGTCAAAGGAGACTGTGTATGGTGTTGAGAAGGGCTGTCCAACACATTGGACACTGCTCCGTTTTGTGCTTGAGCTACTCATCCTGAAGGCTAAGTACGGCTGGTCAGACTGCAGTTTTGACGATCTGTTGCATCTTCTGTCATCTGTGCTGCCGCTGCCGAACTTAGTTCCCTCCAACACATACCATGCTAAGAAGGTCATAAGTCCATTGACAATGGGTGTTGAAAAGATCCATGCATGCCCCAACCATTGTATCCTTTTTCGTGGTGAAACGTTCGAAGGTCTGGATAAATGTCCTCGTTGTGGGGCAAGTCGGTACAAGGACAATGACCTTTACAGTGGCGGAGAAGCCTCCACCGGGAACAAGAGGAGTAAGAAGGGTTCCAAAAAGGTGGTACAAGAATCTCGACCTCCAGAGGACACCCCATTAGGCAACGACGCAAAGAAGAGAAAAATTCCTGCCTTGGTAATGTGGTATCTGCCAGTGACCGACCGCTTGAGGCGTATTTTCCTGAACCCTAAGGAAGCCGCGCTCATGACATGGTGGGACGATGAGCGCAAGGTCGATGACGATGTGATTGCACACCCGGCCGATGGCAGTCAGTGGCAGGACTTCGATAATAACAACCCACTGTTCAGTTCGGACCCAAGGAATGTACGGTTTGCCTTGAGCACCGATGGAATGAATCCCTTCAACGACAGGACGAGCAACCATAGCACTTGGCCAGTGATCTTGACCATGTACAACATCCCAACGTGGTTGTGTCAGAAGAGAAAGTATCTTTTCCTCACTGTTCTTGTTTCTGGCCCTCAGCAACCAGGCTTTGATATGGACGTGTTCCTCGAGCCTTTGATGGAAGAATTCGAGAAACTATGGAGGACAGGGGAGCTGATGTATGATGCTTTCCAAAAGGAGACCTTCACATTAAGAGAAATAATATTTGTGACTATCAACGACCACCCTGCATTGTTTCCCTTGTCTGGACAAATCAAAGGCAAGACAGGATGCTTAGTCTGTGTGGATGATACTAAATGGGTGTACCTAGATGGATCTAAGAAGACTGTTTACATCAGGAATCGTCGCTTTTTAAAGCAAGGTCACAAGTACCGCAGCAAAGTGTACTTAAAGTATTTTGGCAACATCCCAGAGGATGAAGATCGACCTCCGGAGAGACGTCATGGGACAATATGTGTTCCAAATGGTGAAAAATATAAGCGTCATCTATGGAAAGAAGAAAATGGATGGAACACCTAGAGATAGAAGCACACCTCCTATTGAAGGCGTGCCTTTTAAGAAAAAGTCAATCTTCTTTCAGTATCTTGAATATTGGCCACAATTGGAGGTCCCCCATGCCATTGATGCTATGCATGTGCAGAAGAATGTCTTTGAGAGTCTCATCGCTACCTTGATGGACACACCAAAGTCAAAGGATAGTCTCAAAGCAAGGAGAGACATGGAGCAGCTACATGTGATGCCAGAGCTTCACCCGGTACTTGAGACAAAAACTGGAAAATACACCCTACCCGCGGCTAGCTACAACCTGGACCTAGAAGAGAGGAGAGGTTTATGCACTTCTGTGAAGGGTATCAAAGTCCCGACTGGGTTTTTAGCAAACCCGAAGAAGCTAGTGTCGATGAAGGACCTATCATTTCCACACTGCAAGGCTCACGATTGTCATATGATGCTGACGGTGTTCCTACCAATCGCAATAAGGGCTATCAAGCCAGAGTTTTTGAAGATGGCTATCACCCCCATGTGCTACTTCTGGTCGAAGATCTCACAGAAGAAGATTAGCAAGACAGAGCTGAGTGACCTACATGATTTTGTCGTAGAGACCCAAAACCAACTAGAGATGTGTTTACCTCCTGCTTTCTTTGACCCTATGGTACATCTCATGATTCACATGGTTCATCAGATACAGGCGTTGGGCCCTTGCTACTTGCATGAAATGTGGTCGTATGAGCGGTTCATGTCGGTTCTAAGTCGATATGTGCATAATCGTGCATACCCAGAGGGCTCTATGATAGAGGGCTACAGTAGTGAAGAAGTCATCGAGTGCTGTCAAGAGTACCTAAAAGTACAGAGAGGGATTGGTATTCCTGATTCTCACTACAAGGGTAGGCTGGCCGGGAAGGGCACAAATGGTAGAAAAATCTTCATCGACAATGAATACGCTGAAGTGAGTCGGGCGCACTACGCTGTCTTGGTGAGCACAAAACTGATGGAACCAAATATTGATGAACACATGGAGATCATCCAATCAGAGAGAAATGGTCGTACAGGTGATTGGGTCATGAAACAACACAAGCAACGCCTAACTTCATGGTTGAAGGACCAAAACATACAGCCTGGAGAAACCATAGATTCTATTACCATCAGTAAGTTGGCAGCGGGGCCATCAAGACAGGTGACATCTTGGAGTTCTTATGAGATCAATGGGTACACATACTATACCCACGCAAAGGATAGTAAATGTGTGAACCAAAACAGTGGTGTTCGAGCAGTGGCTATCGGCGCAGGGGGACAAAAGATCGACTACTTTGGCATAATTGAAGATATATGGGAACTTGACTATGGAACTGAGGCACTAAATGTGGCCCTATTTCGATGTCGCTGGATCAAGCAACATGAATTCAATGAAATCGGATTGAGGGTCGTGGACCTTCACAACATAGGCTACCAGGATGATCCATGGGTGCTTGCTTCACATGTTACACAGGTTTTCTATATGACCGACCCGCTCAGCATTGTCCCCCCAAAGAAGAAACTTAAGCATGTGGTTATCCCTGGAAAACAACACATTATTGGAGTTGATGGCGTTGATGATGTTGAAGCCTACAATAAGTGCGATCAGATGCCGCTATTCACAGACTTTATTAACAAGATCGGTGTTGTGGAAAAAAAACCTACCCAAAGATGTATTGCCATGGGAACGAAAAGGTGTGAAGTGGAAAACTGTTACGGTGGCGGATACTAATAAATAGTCATTTGTATGTGTGTGAGACTTTATTTATGTATCCATGTGAGACTACATTTATGTATGTGTGTGAGACTATATTTACGTATGTGTGTGAGACTACATTTAAGTATGTGTGTGAGACTACATTTCTTAACGCTATTAGTTTCATATCAAATGTAGATCTTGATGAGTGGAACAAAATTGCGATTCATAACTTTCGGAGTTAGGGCCGTCTAGGGACTCGAAAACGTGCGTGTAGCAGTGAAAAATTGAAATTTCAAAATTTGAGTGGTCCAAACCATCTCATATGGAAAGTTGACCATTACACCAAATGTGTATCTTGATAAGGGGAACAAACTTTGTATTCATGACTTTTGCATCTGAGACCATCTCGGGTCCGGTCAAAGTGTATTTTGTTAAAAATCCAATGTTTGACTTGGTCAAACTAGGTCAAAGTAGGCAATAAAATAACTCAAATGAAAAAAAATTGAATACAACATAGTTAGATCTCATCAAGGTCTACCTTTGATACACAATACATTTTTGCATTTGGAAAAGTTACAGAAAACTCAGTTCACATGTTTTGAAAACCCAAGGCGTGACTTGGTCAAACCTGGTCAAACGAGTGAGTAAATGACCTAAAATGAAAAACTTTTGAATAGAAGGTAGTTAGAGCTCATCAAGATACACATTTCATACATAGGACATTTTTGCATTTGAGAAAGTGTTTGTAAACTCTAGTCACAAAGTCTTGAATCACACATAGACTTTATGAAACTACATGGGGGACTTCTGGATTTAGAACTGCACTTTCTTAACGCTTTGTCAAATGCAAAAATGTCCTATATATCAAATGTAGATCTTGATGAGTGGAACAAAGTTGCTATTCATGACTTTCGGAGTTGGGGCCATTTAGGGTCCCGAAAACGTGCGTGTAGCAATAAAAATTTAAAATTTCAAAATTTGAGTGCTCCAAACCATCTCATATGGAAAGTTGACCATTACACCAAATGTGTATCTTGATAAGGGGAACAAACTTTGTATTCATGACTTTTGCATCTGAGACCATCTCGGGTCCGGTCAAAGTGTATTTTGTCAAAAATCCAATGTTTGACTTGGTCAAACTAGGTCAAACTAGGCAATAAAATAACTCAAATGAAAAAAAATTGAATACAACATAGTTAGATCTCTTCAAGGTCTACCTTTGATACACAATACATTTTTGCATTTGGAAAAGTTACAGAAAACTCAGTTCACATGTTTTGAAAACCCAAGGCGTGGCTTGGTCAAACCTGGTCAAACGAGTGAGTAAATGACATCAAATGAAAAACTTTTGAATATAAGGTAGTTAGAGCTCATCAAGATACACATTTCATACATAGGACATTTTTGCATTTGAGAAAGTGTTTGTAAACTCTAGTCACAAAGTCTTGAATCACACACAGACTTTATGAAACTACATGGGGGACTTCTGGATTTAGAACTGCACTTTCTTAACGCTTTGTCAAATGCAAAAATGTCCTATATATCAAATGTAGATCTTGATGAGTGGAACAAAGTTGCTATTCATGACTTTCGGAGTTGGGGCCATTTAGGGTCCCGAAAACGTGCGTGTAGCAATAAAAATTTGAAATTTCAAAATTTGAGTGCTCCAAACCATCTCATATGGAAAGTTGACCATTACACCAAATGTGTATCTTGATAAGGGGAACAAACTTTGTATTCATGACTTTTGCATCTGAGACCATCTCGGGTCCGGTCAAAGTGTATTTTGTCAAAAATCCAATGTTTGACTTGGTCAAACTAGGTCAAACTAGGCAATAAAATAACTCAAATGAAAAAAATTGAATACAACATAGTTAGATCTCTTCAAGGTCTACCTTTGATACACAATACATTTTTGCATTTGGAAAAGTTACAGAAAACTCAGTTCACATGTTTTGAAAACCCAAGGCGTGGCTTGGTCAAACCTGGTCAAACGAGTGAGTAAATGACCTCAAATGAAAAACTTTTGAATACAAGGTAGTTAGAGCTCATCAAGATACACATTTAATACATAGGACATTTTTGCATTTGAGAAAGTGTTTGTAAACTCTAGTCACAAAGTCTTGAATCACACATAGACTTTATGAAACTACATGGGGGACTTGTGGATTTAGAACTACACTTTCTTAACGCTTTGTCAAATGCAAAAATGTCCTATATATCAAATGTAGATCTTGATGAGTGGAACAAAGTTGCTATTCATGACTTTCGGAGTTGGGGCCATTTAGGGTCCCGAAAACGTGCGTGTAGCAATAAAAATTTGAAATTTAAAAATTTGAGTGCTCCAAACCATCTCATATGGAAAGTTGACCATTACACCAAATGTGTATCTTGATAAGGGGAACAAACTTTGTATTCATGACTTTTGCATCTGAGACCATCTCGGGTCCGGTCAAAGTGTATTTTGTTAAAAATCCAATGTTTGACTTGGTCAAACTAGGTCAAAGTAGGCAATAAAATAACTCAAATGAAAAAAAATTGAATACAACATAGTTAGATCTCATCAAGGTCTACCTTTGATACACAATACATTTTTGCATTTGGAAAAGTTACAGAAAACTCAGTTCACATGTTTTGAAAACCCAAGGCGTGACTTGGTCAAACCTGGTCAAACGAGTGAGTAAATGACCTCAAATGAAAAACTTTTGAATACAAGGTAGTTAGAGCTCATCAAGATACACATTTCATACATAGGACATTTTTGCATTTGAGAAAGTGTTTGTAAACTCTAGTCACAAAGTCTTGAATCACACATAGACTTTATGAAACTACATGGGGGACTTCTGGATTTAGAACTGCACTTTCTTAACGCTTTGTCAAATGCAAAAATGTCCTATATATCAAATGTAGATCTTGATGAGTGGAACAAAGTTGCTATTCATGACTTTCGGAGTTGGGGCCATTTAGGGTCCCGAAAACGTGCGTGTAGCAATAAAAATTTAAAATTTCAAAATTTGAGTGCTCCAAACCATCTCATATGGAAAGTTGACCATTACACCAAATGTGTATCTTGATAAGGGGAACAAACTTTGTATTCATGACTTTTGCATCTGAGACCATCTCGGGTCCGGTCAAAGTGTATTTTGTCAAAAATCCAATGTTTGACTTGGTCAAACTAGGTCAAACTAGGCAATAAAATAACTCAAATGAAAAAAAATTGAATACAACATAGTTAGATCTCTTCAAGGTCTACCTTTGATACACAATACATTTTTGCATTTGGAAAAGTTACAGAAAACTCAGTTCACATGTTTTGAAAACCCAAGGCGTGGCTTGGTCAAACCTGGTCAAACGAGTGAGTAAATGACCTCAAATGAAAAACTTTTGAATACAAGGTAGTTAGAGCTCATCAAGATACACATTTCATACATAGGACATTTTTGCATTTGAGAAAGTGTTTGTAAACTCTAGTCACAAAGTCTTGAATCACACATAGACTTTATGAAACTACATGGGGGACTTCTGGATTTAGAACTGCACTTTCTTAACGCTTTGTCAAATGCAAAAATGTCCTATATATCAAATGTAGATCTTGATGAGTGGAACAAAGTTGCTATTCATGACTTTCGGAGTTGGGGCCATTTAGGGTCCCGAAAACGTGCGTGTAGCAATAAAAATTTAAAATTTCAAAATTTGAGTGCTCCAAACCATCTCATATGGAAAGTTGACCATTACACCAAATGTGTATCTTGATAAGGGGAACAAACTTTGTATTCATGACTTTTGCATCTGAGACCATCTCGGGTCCGGTCAAAGTGTATTTTGTCAAAAATCCAATGTTTGACTTGGTAATAAACTTTGCATATATAAATTAGGTCAAACTAGGCAACAAAGTATAAACTTTGCATATTAGGTAATAAAGAATAAACTTTGCATATATAAATTAATCATAAAAATATTTGAAATAATTCAAATATATTACATAAAAAATTGGTAATATTGAGGCACTAAAGAATTTTTAAATTTACACAAATATATTTTGTAATTCCAAAAAAAATTAGTTTAGAATCTTCATAAAAACTTGGAATACTTTAAAATTATATAATATATATAATTAAATATAAAAATACATGGAATAATCTAAAATTATTATTTAAATACATTTTGAACTTTAAGTATATTAAAAAAATGATTTAACTTTAGAAAAAAACCACTGTAAGGGCGGTTCACATCTCAACCGCCCTTACAGTGGGGCTGCCCGATATAAAAGGTCAGGCCCGTTCCCAGTTAGGTCAGGGCGTTTCACTTTCATACTTGAGCGCCGTCAGGCTGGCCGAATCTCCCCCCCCATCCGATCCGCCGCCACCCCGATCCGATCCGCCGCCACCCCGATCCGATCGCTCACCGGAGTTGGGTGCCTGTGCGCTGCTCCTCCCGCCGGCTCCCTTCCTCTAGCCGGTGCTCTCCTTCCTCCAGCAGCTTCCCTCCGGCGGTCTCCACCCTAATCCCGCCGCCGCCACGCCGCCACCGGGCTCGCATCCTTCATCCGCGCGTGCTCCCTCCTCCGGCGACCGAGACCGGTGCTTGAGCTCCTTCGACGAGCGAGCGACCGCCTGACCGGTTCACATCTCCAACCGCGAGCACGGCGAGCCCGGTCGTAACCCTAGCGAGCACGGTGAGCACGGCGACCTCTCCAACCGTGAGCACGACAACCTCCTTCCGCGAGCCCGGCGACCTCCCTTCTTCGCCGCCGCCAGAGGTATGTGCTCTGATCTGCTCTCGGTGTGGCTTTTGTTTTGCTTATGTGCTCTTTCGTGTTGGATCCACGCTATCTTGATGCTGTCTCTGCTCTCTAGTTAGTCCTAACTCTAGTGACCATCAGTTATTTTCTCACGGTAACTTTGGTTGACTTGGTGATTAGTCCAACCTTAATTTGGCTTTATAAGATAATCTCAAATGCAACTGTTTTGCGCTGATTATGTCTATCTTGCAAACTGAGGCTGTCAGTTCCTGTAAATTAACTGTTTTTTCATATCTGTCCATTGCTCACAAATTTGAATACACTGAATGTTTGTGCTTTAACAGTAGGATTTGTGATATTTGAGACATACAAAATTGTATTCCATCAGTTCCTAGCTACATTGTGTTTTATATTTTTCCAATACTTTACCTAAGAATTTGATATCTGCTAATATCATTTCTGTGTCATACCACACCAGTTTTGTATATCATAGATTCAGAGTTTAGTGTGTAAAGCATTCATAAATTACATATGTTTGAGAATGGTGTATAATCTGTGATTTCGTTGAAAGCATCTGCGGTTAATTTTAATTGCTAATAGCTATCTATTCGTTCTGTCTAATTTCTATCTTAGAGATTTGATGATCTGGATAGTGTTAGGGTTTTTATTAGTGTGTATGTGTATTCTTGATAGACTGTGATTTGATGATCTGGATAGTAGTAGAGATTTCATGCATCATTAACACTGAATTTTTTTAGCTACTTAATGCAATGCTTTTAGTTTAGAATTAGTAGTGTTTGTGTTTGCTCGAGTTTAGAACCGTGAATGTAGCATGCATCATTACTGTCCAATTGTATCCTACTACTACTGCTTTTCTACTCCAACTGTACTACTACTCTCTACTAATCATACATCATGACAGTTTTATATACTGAGGCATAATTACTGTTGTTTATATAGCAGGCTGCTTATATGCCACTGCTCTCTACTACTATTTGTGGTGGCTTACTGGCATAATTTTGAATTGATGACATTTTTTGAACTGTGCTCCTCTATACTACAACTATACTCTCTCTCCTCTACTATTGTTTTGCCGATGATGAAATTGTCTAATTCAATACATTATCTTAGAATATGAGCTGATGATCCAAAACTTATGAGTAACTTGGCATCATTACTAGCCGCCTCTATAGTGCCTTATTATCTGTTTTTGATGCCTTGATGCTCCAAGTTCTTGATCAAATGATGCTAGACATGTTTCTGAGGCCTTTTAAAACCTTTCCCTCTCCTCACCTCTCCTTCCTCTCTGCTCCTTCTATCTCTCTTCTATTTTCTACTCTCATCCTCTCTCCAACACTACTACACTAGTCTACTACTAGTGCTAGCTGCTGCTCTACTCTAGTACTCTAGTACTACACTACTGTTGGGGCTTACTGTAATCCTACTACTACTGCTGTTGTGCCCAACTCTACTACTACCCTCTCTATAACAGTTTTATAAACTGTGCTCCTCTATACTACTACTACTCTCCTCTTCTATTTTTCTTCTCTCCTTTGTTTTGCCGATGATGAGATTGTCTAAGTCCATTCATTATATGGAATATGAGCTGATGATCAAGAACTTGTGAGGAACTTGGCATCGTTACCAACATGGTACTGTTAGTAGTAAGAGGCCTTCTCTGTTTTGATGCCTTCTTCTTTATTTTGATGCCTTGATGCTCCAAGTTCATGATCAAATGATGGTAGACATGTTTCTGAGGCCTTTTTTAAACACTACTACTTCTACTGCTACTACTACTACTGCTACTGCTACTACTACTACTACTACTACTACTACTACTACTACTACTACTACTACTACTACTACTACTACTACTACTACTACTACTAGCACTGCTGCTGCTACTACTACTAAAGCACTGCTGCTACTACTAAAGCACTGCTGCTCTCTCTTCTCCTCTCTTCAACCTACTTCTCTGTTTTGATGCCTTGATGCTCCAAGTTCTTGATCAAATGATGGTAGACATGTTTCTGAGGCCTTTTTTAAACACTACTACTGCTACTGCTACTACTACTACTGCTACTGCTACTGATACTACTA